>NW_027476475.1:2500-5000 GCF_051020955.1 Megalopta genalis
GTCGTCGGAACGTGAAAAAAAATTTTTTCAGAGCTTCCCCCCCCGAAAGCATTTTGCGAAACGTGTACAGAGCAACACAAAAAAAAAAAAAAATAAAAAAAACACAAAAAACCCTTAAAGCAAAAAAAAAACCGTTTATCGCGCCTCACCAATATATCTTTTATAAAATTCGATATCCTCTCCAAATATAGATCTTCGAAACACTCGCAAGACGATTACAATCGGTATAACTTTAACGTCCGTCCGAAAAGTACTTTCGGGGACTAGACGACCGATTGATCTCGTGCGGTTTCGCTATTCGATCATTTGAAGAGAACAAAAAGATATATGGGGCGACCGACAAACGGTTTTCCCGTAGAACCAGACTCGCGATTGCGTTGACACACACATCATAGCCACACCAATAGAAGAGTTTTAGGACGGTAACCCGGGTGGGTGTTCTTTACTCAGAATATGTGCAACATCGGATCTATATAGCCATCGATACAATTCGTACACAAATGTGTCGTACGAAGAGAGAGACTTTTTTTCCTCTGGCAACATAACGGTAGAGACATCCTTCCACACTCATAGGTTCCACTCCCTGGGGCTATGATATATATATACATATAAATTCAAATTCGAAGCAACGGTCACAATTCTACTCTATATTTTTGCGGGTTATGTGTTCTTTCGTTCAATTTCTTTCATGCGTTCGTTCGATCTCTGTACACAGTCTTCACATAGGACAGACTCGTGTAGTACGCTTTCGTGGGTTAAACCCATCTCGTTTCATTTCAGGCGACGTCGGGAGCGCGTTGAAAATGTACCAGTGAAATCTCGATAGTTCTACGGATACGAATCGTCCCGAAAAAGATTTTGTCACCGCTTCGAAGCGGTGTTTCAGACGGGCGGACGTATATAAAACATATACGACACACGACACCGCCTTCCACACTCACGCTAGTTCGAACACGATTTCCATCTCTCTCGAAGACTGTTAGACGTACGTAAAATTTCTCAATATTCATAGGACCGCGACAAACGCCGACGAAGCGCCCATCATTCGCTCGTACGTATATAGGCAACAAGTGCCATCAACGCAAGCAGTTTATAAGTACGTAAACGACCCTCAGCCAGGCGTGGTCCAGGAATTGTATCCGTGGACCGCAATGTGCGTTCGAAATGTCGATGTTCATGTGTCCTGCAGTTCACACGTTGACGCGCAATTAGCTGCGTTCTTCATCGACCCACGAGCCAAGTGATCCACCGTTCAGGGTAATTTTTCCCTTTTATTCTCTCATATATAATATAATGTGTATTTGCTATCCACCACATTTTTGTGTTATATTTCGGAACAAGCCGATACCCGAAGAGCTCCAACCAGCGCGCGAAGGAGATTCGGGAGTCGTCGTACAACGACATAATTGTCCCTTAAAGAACGAGATATTTCCGTCGAAACCATATATATATGTACGAGCAAATCCAAAACCACTGTTTTCTTGCAAGTTCGACGGTCGGAGCGAATAGAACATTGAAAAGCCTTCTATCGAAGAAACACAGAGAGTATATCACCTCCAAAAACGACGGGGATATGGATATTCAAACTGGACAATTATCAACCCGATACTGGATTCGAAAAGTTTCTCTCTCCTTTCGTCGTTATTTACACCGGACGGACTCACGGCCGGCTCTAGCTGGGTGTCATATATATATATACGTCCCACGCTCATGCTGCCACTAGCGCGCAACAGAGTAGGGTGTCAATGACAACGACACAGCATTGAAACGAGCTACACAAGCCGGTCTCTCTTGATACCAATGTAAACGAGCATTAAGTTATCTTCAGACTGCCCGATATTTTCGTCCTTTGGACTTTCCCAACGATTCCTTTTTTTCTTTTTTTTTTACACACCACAGCGAAGACTTGAGGAAGCGTGATTAGCACGCTCGCATCCCTCCCTGTCCTACTACAACTGTGTGTGTGTGTGTAAAGAAAGAAAAAAGAATACATTGGCTTTCTCTCTATCGAGAAGATGGCCTACGCAACGCAGATCAAAGGCCTAATACGTGTAATATAATACGCGTCTGGCCGTGTATAAATCACGCACGAATGATCTGGTCGGGCCCAACTCTTCTCGTACGCTTATTTTTCCGTGTTGGGGCACTATCATAAAATCACACAAACCCCAACACGTGTGTGTCTTGGAAGGAAGATGGCCTACGCAACGCAGATCAAAGGCCTAATACGTGTAGTACACACGTCTGCCGTGTAAATCACGCACGAATGATCTGGTCGGGCCCAACTCTTCTCCACCACACCACATCCCAACTTTGTACATTTTTATATATTTTTGTGCGTTGGGGCACCTTCATAATCACAAACCCCAACAACACATATATCTCTCTCTCTTTGAAAGATTTGTTGTGGCCTACGCAACGCAGATCAAAGGCCTAATACGTGTAGTACACACGTCTGGCCGTGTAAATCACGCACGAATGATCTGGCGGGCTCAACAAT
>NW_027476475.1:7500-17500 GCF_051020955.1 Megalopta genalis
AAAAAGTACATGGGTGATGCCATAGTCGTGGAAGCGCGTACGCTCACGCTGATCTTCTGACCGCCGGAAGCACGAAACCTCTGATCTGGGCAAAATCGGCAAGCCGAGGAAGAACGGACAGGACACATGCTGGACTGGCGAGAAAGCGTGTTCTTCCGCTCGCGCTAGGCATTTCGATTTCTGACACCTCTTGATTTAAAAAATCAGTTTTTTGATAGTTTTCTCTCTCCACTGGGCTATTCATTTTAGCCACAGTTTTCAATTGGTACGATTTGCTTCCAAATCTTACAGATGCATTTTAAAAAATTTTTCCATCGCTCGGACAGAAGAGTCGATTGCTCAGTGAGTACGAGTATACATACAAAGTGCATACGGGTAACCAACCCCGTAGGGCTTGCCACATATGGGCCATTCGGTCAAAGACACCGACCCGTGGCCACGCTGTGTGGAGAAAAGTCCGTAACGTAAACGGCACGAAACAGTCAGGACCGAAGCCCCGAAGGAGCTCTGAGACAGCTTCTCGACCGAGATCGTAGAATTGGCCCAAAACCCGCTCTGCTCCGTCCGCCTCGCACGGACCGTGTATCTCTTATAGATACCGAACGGCCGGCAAGGACGCCGGCGCCGCCGGCCGAATAGCACGCGCGCTTATGAGTGTAAACCGCCGCGGCAACAGACCGCCCGGCCGTGCTGTTGTAACATAGCGCGTGAACGAACGAAAAAAAAATTTATAGTAAACATTAAAATAAATTACATTACCGTAAACTAGACAAAAAATTACACATTTTTTCCCAATATGAAAATTTTCACAAACTTTTCAAAGTCCCATCGCATCGAGTAAACTTTTTTAATAACGCTTCCGCACGATTCTAAATGCTTAATCCATATGTGAAATCGTTCACTGATCACGAATATCGTATTTAAAAAAATTACAAAAATTTATTTTTCAAAATAATCAAAAAAAACCGAAAAATCACAAGAGTAAAGTACCATTATTTTAAACAATATGTCGTTCTAAATGCTTAATCCCTATGTAAAAAAGTTATCTAAGCAAGAATATGTAATTGAAAAAAATTAGAAAAATTTATTTTAGCCGTAAATCGAAAATAATGGGGACACCGGAGCTGTTCGAAGCGCCGAGACGCGCCGCGTACGGCCGAATATTTTCTAAGTCCCAACGTACCGATCAAGAGTAAAGTACCATTTTCCTACATTAGATTTCGTTCTAAATGCTTAATCCCTATGTAAAAACGTTAGTTAAGCAAGAATATCGTATTTTTAAAAAAATCTAATGATAGGATTTTCCAGAAAATTGAAAAAACCGAAAAATGTCAAGAGTAAAGTGCCATTTTCTGACATTAGATTTCGTTCTAAATGCTTAATCCCTATGTAGAAACGTTAGTTAAGCAAGAATATCGTATTTTTAAAAAAATCTAATGATAGGATTTTTCAGAAAATTGAAAAAACCGTAAAATGTCAAGAGTAAAGTGCCCTTATTTTAAACAATGTATCGTTCTAAATGCTTAATCCCTATGTAAAAAAGTTATTTTAGCAGGAATATGTCATTGAAAAAAATTAGAAAAATTTATTTTAGCCGTAAATCGAAAATAATGGGGACACCGGAGCTGTTCGAAGCGCCGAGCGCGCCGCGTACGCCCGAATATTTTCAAAGTCCCAACGTACCGATCAAGAGTAAAGTACCATTTTCCTACATTAGATTTCGTTCTAAATGCTTAATCCCTATGTAAAAACGTTAGTTAAGCAAGAATATCGTATTTTTAAAAAAATCTAATGATAGGATTTTCCAGAAAATTGAAAAAACCGAAAAATGTCAAGAGTAAAGTGCCATTTTCTGACATTAGATTTCGTTCTAAATGCTTAATCCCTATGTAGAAACGTTAGTTAAGCAAGAATATCGTATTTTTAAAAAAATCTAATGATAGGATTTTTCAGAAAATTGAAAAAACCGTAAAATGTCAAGAGTAAAGTGCCCTTATTTTAAACAATGTATCGTTCTAAATGCTTAATCCCTATGTAAAAAAGTTATTTTAGCAGGAATATGTTATTGAAAAAAATTAGAAAAATTTATTTTAGCCGTAAATCGAAAATAATGGGGACACCGGAGCTGTTCGAAGCGCCGAGCGCGCCGCGTACGCCCGAATATTTTCAAAGTCCCAACGTACCGATCAAGAGTAAAGTACCATTTTCCTACATTAGATTTCGTTCTAAATGCTTAATCCCTATGTAAAAACGTTAGTTAAGCAAGAATATCGTATTTTTAAAAAAATCTAATGATAGGATTTTCCAGAAAATTGAAAAAACCGAAAAATGTCAAGAGTAAAGTGCCATTTTCTGACATTAGATTTCGTTCTAAATGCTTAATCCCTATGTAGAAACGTTAGTTAAGCAAGAATATCGTATTTTTAAAAAAATCTAATGATAGGATTTTTCAGAAAATTGAAAAAACCGTAAAATGTCAAGAGTAAAGTGCCCTTATTTTAAACAATGTATCGTTCTAAATGCTTAATCCCTATGTAAAAAAGTTATTTAAGCAGGAATATGTTATTGAAAAAAATTAGAAAAATTTATTTTAGCCGTAAATCGAAAATAATGGATCGAGCGAATCGGTCGATTGCGCCGAGACGCGCTATGATGCAACAGACGAGCGATTGGAACGCCCGAATATTTTCAAAGTCCCAACGTACCGATCAAGAGTAAAGTACCATTTTCCTACATTAGATTTCGTTCTAAATGCTTAATCCCTATGTAAAAACGTTAGTTAAGCAAGAATATCGTATTTTTAAAAAAATCTAATGATAGGATTTCCCAGAAAATTGAAAAAACCGAAAAATGTCAAGAGTAAAGTGCCATTTTCTGACATTAGATTTCGTTCTAAATGCTTAATCCCTATGTAGAAACGTTAGTTAAGCAAGAATATCGTATTTTTAAAAAAATCTAATGATAGGATTTTTCAGAAAATTGAAAAAACCGTAAAATGTCAAGAGTAAAGTGCCCTTACTTTAAACAATGTATCGTTCTAAATGCTTAATCCCTATGTAAAAAAGTTATTTAAGCAGGAATATGTTATTGAAAAAAATTAGAAAAATTTATTTTAGCCGTAAATCGAAAATAATGGATCGAGCGAATCGGTCGATTGCGCCGAGACGCGCTATGATGCAACAGACGAGCGATTGGAACGCCCGAATATTTTCAAAGTCCCAACGTACCGATCAAGAGTAAAGTACCATTTTCCTACATTAGATTTCGTTCTAAATGCTTAATCCCTATGTAAAAACGTTAGTTAAGCAAGAATATCGTATTTTTAAAAAAATCTAATGATAGGATTTCCCAGAAAATTGAAAAAACCGAAAAATGTCAAGAGTAAAGTGCCATTTT
The DNA here is from genome assembly GCF_051020955.1 of Megalopta genalis. Classification (NCBI taxonomy): domain Eukaryota; kingdom Metazoa; phylum Arthropoda; class Insecta; order Hymenoptera; family Halictidae; genus Megalopta; species Megalopta genalis. The sequence goes on from NW_027476475.1 coordinate 10,897, forward strand.
CTGACATTAGATTTCGTTCTAAATGCTTAATCCCTATGTAGAAACGTTAGTTAAGCAAGAATATCGTATTTTTAAAAAAATCTAATGATAGGATTTTTCAGAAAATTGAAAAAACCGTAAAATGTCAAGAGTAAAGTGCCCTTATTTTAAACAATGTATCGTTCTAAATGCTTAATCCCTATGTAAAAAAGTTATTTTAGCAGGAATATGTTATTGAAAAAAATTAGAAAAATTTATTTTAGCCGTAAATCGAAAATAATGGGGACACCGGAGCTGTTCGAAGCGCCGAGCGCGCCGCGTACGCCCGAATATTTTCAAAGTCCCAACGTACCGATCAAGAGTAAAGTACCATTTTCCTACATTAGATTTCGTTCTAAATGCTTAATCCCTATGTAAAAACGTTAGTTAAGCAAGAATATCGTATTTTTAAAAAAATCTAATGATAGGATTTTCCAGAAAATTGAAAAAACCGAAAAATGTCAAGAGTAAAGTGCCATTTTCTGACATTAGATTTCGTTCTAAATGCTTAATCCCTATGTAGAAACGTTAGTTAAGCAAGAATATCGTATTTTTAAAAAAATCTAATGATAGGATTTTTCAGAAAATTGAAAAAACCGTAAAATGTCAAGAGTAAAGTGCCCTTATTTTAAACAATGTATCGTTCTAAATGCTTAATCCCTATGTAAAAAAGTTATTTAAGCAGGAATATGTTATTGAAAAAAATTAGAAAAATTTATTTTAGCCGTAAATCGAAAATAATGGATCGAGCGAATCGGTCGATTGCGCCGAGACGCGCTATGATGCAACAGACGAGCGATTGGAACGCCCGAATATTTTCAAAGTCCCAACGTACCGATCAAGGGTAAAGTACCATTTTCCTACATTAGATTTCGTTCTAAATGCTTAATCCCTATGTAAAAACGTTAGTTAAGCAAGAATATCGTATTTTTAAAAAAATCTAATGATAGGATTTCCCAGAAAATTGAAAAAACCGAAAAATGTCAAGAGTAAAGTGCCATTTTCTGACATTAGATTTCGTTCTAAATGCTTAATCCCTATGTAGAAACGTTAGTTAAGCAAGAATATCGTATTTTTAAAAAAATCTAATGATAGGATTTTTCAGAAAATTGAAAAAACCGTAAAATGTCAAGAGTAAAGTGCCCTTATTTTAAACAATGTATCGTTCTAAATGCTTAATCCCTATGTAAAAAAGTTATTTTAGCAGGAATATGTTATTGAAAAAAATTAGAAAAATTTATTTTAGCCGTAAATCGAAAATAATGGATCGAGCGAATCGGTCGATTGCGCCGAGACGCGCTATGATGCAACAGACGAGCGATTGGAACGCCCGAATATTTTCAAAGTCCCAACGTACCGATCAAGAGTAAAGTACCATTTTCCTACATTAGATTTCGTTCTAAATGCTTAATCCCTATGTAAAAACGTTAGTTAAGCAAGAATATCGTATTTTTAAAAAAATCTAATGATAGGATTTCCCAGAAAATTGAAAAAACCGAAAAATGTCAAGAGTAAAGTGCCATTTTCTGACATTAGATTTCGTTCTAAATGCTTAATCCCTATGTAGAAACGTTAGTTAAGCAAGAATATCGTATTTTTAAAAAAATCTAATGATAGGATTTTTCAGAAAATTGAAAAAACCGTAAAATGTCAAGAGTAAAGTGCCCTTATTTTAAACAATGTATCGTTCTAAATGCTTAATCCCTATGTAAAAAAGTTATTTTAGCAGGAATATGTTATTGAAAAAAATTAGAAAAATTTATTTTAGCCGTAAATCGAAAATAATGGATCGAGCGAATCGGTCGATTGCGCCGAGACGCGCTATGATGCAACAGACGAGCGATTGGAACGCCCGAATATTTTCAAAGTCCCAACGTACCGATCAAGAGTAAAGTACCATTTTCCTACATTAGATTTCGTTCTAAATGCTTAATCCCTATGTAAAAACGTTAGTTAAGCAAGAATATCGTATTTTTAAAAAAATCTAATGATAGGATTTCCCAGAAAATTGAAAAAACCGAAAAATGTCAAGAGTAAAGTGCCATTTTCTGACATTAGATTTCGTTCTAAATGCTTAATCCCTATGTAGAAACGTTAGTTAAGCAAGAATATCGTATTTTTAAAAAAATCTAATGATAGGATTTTTCAGAAAATTGAAAAAACCGTAAAATGTCAAGAGTAAAGTGCCCTTACTTTAAACAATGTATCGTTCTAAATGCTTAATCCCTATGTAAAAAAGTTATTTAAGCAGGAATATGTTATTGAAAAAAATTAGAAAAATTTATTTTAGCCGTAAATCGAAAATAATGGATCGAGCGAATCGGTCGATTGCGCCGAGACGCGCTATGATGCAACAGACGAGCGATTGGAACGCCCGAATATTTTCAAAGTCCCAACGTACCGATCAAGAGTAAAGTACCATTTTCCTACATTAGATTTCGTTCTAAATGCTTAATCCCTATGTAAAAACGTTAGTTAAGCAAGAATATCGTATTTTTAAAAAAATCTAATGATAGGATTTTCCAGAAAATTGAAAAAACCGAAAAATGTCAAGAGTAAAGTGCCATTTTCTGACATTAGATTTCGTTCTAAATGCTTAATCCCTATGTAGAAACGTTAGTTAAGCAAGAATATCGTATTTTTAAAAAAATCTAATGATAGGATTTTTCAGAAAATTGAAAAAACCGTAAAATGTCAAGAGTAAAGTGCCCTTATTTTAAACAATGTATCGTTCTAAATGCTTAATCCCTATGTAAAAAAGTTATTTTAGCAGGAATATGTCATTGAAAAAAATTAGAAAAATTTATTTTAGCCGTAAATCGAAAATAATGGGGACACCGGAGCTGTTCGAAGCGCCGAGCGCGCCGCGTACGCCCGAATATTTTCAAAGTCCCAACGTACCGATCAAGAGTAAAGTACCATTTTCCTACATTAGATTTCGTTCTAAATGCTTAATCCCTATGTAAAAACGTTAGTTAAGCAAGAATATCGTATTTTTAAAAAAATCTAATGATAGGATTTTTCAGAAAATTGAAAAAACCGTAAAATGTCAAGAGTAAAGTGCCCTTATTTTAAACAATGTATCGTTCTAAATGCTTAATCCCTATGTAAAAAAGTTATTTAAGCAGGATTATGTTATTGAAAAAAATTAGAAAAATTTATTTTAGCCGTAAATCGAAAATAATGGATCGAGCGAATCGGTCGATTGCGCCGAGACGCGCTATGATGCAACAGACGAGCGATTGGAACGCCCGAATATTTTCAAAGTCCCAACGTACCGATCAAGAGTAAAGTACCATTTTCCTACATTAGATTTCGTTCTAAATGCTTAATCCCTATGTAAAAACGTTAGTTAAGCAAGAATATCGTATTTTTAAAAAAATCTAATGATAGGATTTTCCAGAAAATTGAAAAAACCGAAAAATGTCAAGAGTAAAGTGCCATTTTCTGACATTAGATTTCGTTCTAAATGCTTAATCCCTATGTAGAAACGTTAGTTAAGCAAGAATATCGTATTTTTAAAAAAATCTAATGATAGGATTTTTCAGAAAATTGAAAAAACCGTAAAATGTCAAGAGTAAAGTGCCCTTATTTTAAACAATGTATCGTTCTAAATGCTTAATCCCTATGTAAAAAAGTTATCTAAGCAAGAATATGTTATTGAAAAAAATTAGAAAAATTTATTTTAGCCGTAAATCGAAAAGAAGTCTGTTCGTTTCTCTGTCTCTCTCGCGCGATCGAACTATCGATGTTTCCCGACAAACTATTGGAAGTTTAATTAAACTTTATACATGAAATTACTCGTTTTGATCCCCGCTACACAGCCGTATACTTTTTATAATTTTGTGGAATCGGGAACCTTGAAATATTTATCATAACGCGGATCGACTGTCTCTGTCTCTTTCTAGATCGGAAGAATCGATGTTTCCCGGCAAACTATTGGGAGTTTAATTAAACTTTATACATGAAATTACTCGTTCTGATCCCCGCTACACAGCCGTAAACTTTTTATAAATTTGTGGAATCGGGAACCTCGAAATATTTATCATAACGCGGATCGACTGTCTCTGTCTCTTTCTAGATCGGAAGAATCGATGTTTCCCGGCAAACTATTGGGAGATTAATTAAACTTTATACATGAAATTACTCGTTTTGATCCCCGCTACACAGCCGTATACTTTTTATAATTTTGTGGAATCGGGAACCTTGAAATATTTATCATAACGCGGATCGACTGTCTCTGTCTCTTTCTAGATCGGAAGAATCGATGTTTCCCGGCAAACTATTGGGAGTTTAATTAAACTTTATACATGAAATTACTCGTTCTGATCCCCGCTACACAGCCGTAAACTTTTTATAAATTTGTGGAATCGGGAACCTCGAAATATTTATCATAACGCGGATCGACTGTCTCTGTCTCTTTCTAGATCGGAAGAATCGATGTTTCCCGGAAAACTATTGGGAGTTTAATTAAACTTTATACATGAAATTACTCGTTCTGATCCCCGCTACACAGCCGTATACTTTTTATAATTTTGTGGAATCGGGAACCTTGAAATATTTATCATAACGCGGATCGACTGTCTCTGTCTCTTTCTAGATCGGAAGAATCGATGTTTCCCGGCAAACTATTGGGAGTTTAATTAAACTTTATACATGAAATTACTCGTTCTGATCCCCGCTACACAGCCGTATACTTTTTATAATTTTGTGGAATCGGGAACCTCGAAATATTTATCATAACGCGGATCGACTGTCTCTGTCTCTTTCTAGATCGGAAGAATCGATGTTTCCCGGAAAACTATTGGGAGTTTAATTAAACTTTATACATGAAATTACTCGTTCTGATCCCCGCTACACAGCCGTAAACTTTTTATAAATTTGTGGAATCGGGAACCTCGAAATATTTATCATAACGCGGATCGACTGTCTCTGTCTCTTTCTAGATCGGAAGAATCGATGTTTCCCGGAAAACTATTGGGAGTTTAATTAAACTTTATACATGAAATTACTCGTTCTGATCCCCGCTACACAGCCGTATACTTTTTATAATTTTGTGGAATCGGGAACCTTGAAATATTTATCATAACGCGGATCGACTGTCTCTGTCTCTTTCTAGATCGGAAGAATCGATGTTTCCCGGCAAACTATTGGGAGTTTAATTAAACTTTATACATGAAATTACTCGTTCTGATCCCCGCTACACAGCCGTATACTTTTTATAATTTTGTGGAATCGGGAACCTCGAAATATTTATCATAACGCGGATCGACTGTCTCTGTCTCTTTCTAGATCGGAAGAATCGATGTTTCCCGGAAAACTATTGGGAGTTTAATTAAACTTTATACATGAAATTACTCGTTCTGATCCCCGCTACACAGCCGTAAACTTTTTATAAATTTGTGGAATCGGGAACCTCGAAATATTTATCATAACGCGGATCGACTGTCTCTGTCTCTTTCTAGATCGGAAGAATCGATGTTTCCCGGCAAACTATTGGGAGATTAATTAAACTTTATACATGAAATTACTCGTTCTGATCCCCGCTACACAGCCGTATACTTTTTATAATTTTGTGGAATCGGGAACCTCGAAATATTTATCATAACGCGGATCGACTGTCTCTGTCTCTTTCTAGATCGGAAGAATCGATGTTTCCCGGAAAACTATTGGGAGTTTAATTAAACTTTATACATGAAATTACTCGTTCTGATCCCCGCTACACAGCCGTAAACTTTTTATAAATTTGTGGAATCGGGAACCTCGAAATATTTATCATAACGCGGATCGACTGTCTCTGTCTCTTTCTAGATCGGAAGAATCGATGTTTCCCGGCAAACTATTGGGAGATTAATTAAACTTTATACATGAAATTACTCGTTTTGATCCCCGCTACACAGCCGTATACTTTTTATAATTTTGTGGAATCGGGAACCTTGAAATATTTATCATAACGCGGATCGACTGTCTCTGTCTCTTTCTAGATCGGAAGAATCGATGTTTCCCGGCAAACTATTGGGAGTTTAATTAAACTTTATACATGAAATTACTCGTTTTGATCCCCGCTACACAGCCGTATACTTTTTATAAATTTGTGGAATCGGGAACCTCGAAATATTTATCATAACGCGGATCGACTGTCTCTGTCTCTTTCTAGATCGGAAGAATCGATGTTTCCCGGAAAACTATTGGGAGTTTAATTAAACTTTATACATGAAATTACTCGTTCTGATCCCCGCTACACAGCCGTATACTTTTTATAATTTTGTGGAATCGGGAACCTTGAAATATTTATCATAACGCGGATCGACTGTCTCTGTCTCTTTCTAGATCGGAAGAATCGATGTTTCCCGGCAAACTATTGGGAGTTTAATTAAACTTTATACATGAAATTACTCGTTCTGATCCCCGCTACACAGCCGTAAACTTTTTATAAATTTGTGGAATCGGGAACCTCGAAATATTTATCATAACGCGGATCGACTGTCTCTGTCTCTTTCTAGATCGGAAGAATCGATGTTTCCCGGAAAACTATTGGGAGTTTAATTAAACTTTATACATGAAATTACTCGTTCTGATCCCCGCT
>NW_027476475.1:22500-27500 GCF_051020955.1 Megalopta genalis
GGCGAACGTCTTGAGCTTCGCACGGAAGTCTCCGTGTCCGCTCAAGAACTGCGCTACATCATGGTCGACTCTGATCCAGCTCGCTGAGAGACGGTCTGATACCTCGCCGAAGTATTGGAAGGTTTCCCTACCCTTCGTCGAGGACGACCATCTCTGCTGCCACATCTCTAAAGTCGCCTCCCTCAGCCTTCTGCGAACTTGGGCTTCGGTGACGACTTCGTCAGCCAATTCGGCCTGACTCACTTGATAGGTTCCATGTTGGAACCCGAGTTTCTTCCTGGCTTTGTACACGCAGCTGAACTCCGCTATCGCCAAGTCCACAGGTATCTCCCCGGCGATCACGGGGATCGCATCAGTGGAGACTGTCCTGTAGGCTTTGACGCAGCCAAGCAGAACATGCCTCTGCGCCCTGGTGAGCACTTTACTCGTCCCAGAGGTAAGGCGGTCTGCCCAGCCCGCGGCAGCATACGTGACGATTGGGACAAACAAGCCGCGGTACAAAGTACGCATCGTCCGATATCCCAATCCCCAGTTCGACTTAGCAATCCTTGCTAGCGCATTAAACGTTCGCAAGGACTTGGCATTCAAATACTCGACATGGGAATGGATACCCAGTCTAGAGTCAAAATGCACGCCAAGGTAACGCACAGAGTCCTTGACGGCAATATTCCGACCTCCTACTTTTATCACAGGTGGCCTCTCTCTGTCGAGAGAGCCTTTTAAGAAAAACATCTCGGTCTTGGTCGCAGACAGCGACAATTTCTGCTGGTCGCACCAGCGAGAAATGGTGTCCACAACCAATTGGCCATTGCTTTCTAGACCCTTCCTGCTGTTCGCGAAGATCAAGACAAGAAGGTCGTCTGCATAGGCGATGGGCTCGCAAGCGAGCCCGGCGTTCGATAAGAGCTGTAGAACCTCGTCGAAGACTAAGTTCCAACAGCTCGGACCAAGAATCGATCCCTGTGGGCAGCCCTTAGTGACTTTCTTCCGCACTGCACCGCGATCAGACACCATAGTCACCACGCGGCCGTCGAAGTAGTCGACCACCAATCTAAATAGGTTTTTTGGGCAGCCTCGCTTCCTCAACGCGTTGAGTATGCTTGGCCACCAGACATTATCAAAGGCCGCAGCAATGTCGAAGAGCAGACCCACGACGTACTTTTCCTCTCGACCGGACGCAAGCTCCCTCATCTTTACCACGGCATCAGTCGTGGATCGATGCGGCCTGAATCCGTATTGCCGATCGGAGGCGTAGTCGGGGTGCAAAAACAAACTAGCTAATCGCGTAGCGATTAGCTTCTCCAAGACTTTGCCTACGACCGAAAGCAAGCATATTGGTCTGTAGGACTTTATCTCCGTTTCAGGTTTCTCGGGTCCTTTAAGGATGGTAATGATGGACCCGACTTTCCATTCCACGGGAAAGACTCCGTGTGCCAGGCATCCGTTGTAGAGTCGGAGGAGCTCGCGTGAGATTGTATTACACGAACGTTTTAAAATCTCCGGCTCGATCCGATCTAGGCCTGGACACTTGCCGCTCTTCAGTCGGTTGACCGCCGATCTGAGCTCCGAGAGGGTGAAGGGACTGGCGTCCTCACTCTCCGGCTCGATGGCAGCTTCCCTCCTGACTCGCGCATGATCCGGGGAGTCATTCGCGGGGCTATCGTCCGGAATTAACCCCTCCAGCAGCGCGGAAGCGGTGGAGTCCCAGTCTGTGGTGTAACCCTGGGCAGTGTTACGATTTATATTGGAGATGACCGTGCTGGCTGTCATCTTCTGCCTCCTGATCTTATAAATGAGGCCCCAGGGTTCCTTGTTTCCCTGCTCGGTCACGAATGCACGCCAGCTGTGCGACCGAGCAGCTTTGATGGCGGCTTTGTAGGCCTTTCTCTGTTTAAGATACTCGGTCCTCTTGGCCGCCCTCTGCTCCTCTGAACATGCTGCGTTCTGCGAGGCTCGTCTAAGTTTGTAGACTCGCCTCTTTTGCCTCGTCAGGTCGGCCGTCCACCATGGGACGGATTTTGAATGCCACTGCTTGGTTGGCATCGAGGAGTCGCACGCTTGGACGATCATTCTTTCGATCTCCTGTGCTAGATGTTCGACATCCCCCTTATTGTTCAATGGATCGGGGGATATACTCCTCTTACTTTCCTGCAGCGCCTTGTCGAACTCGGGCCATTTTGCGCTTCGGAGTCGGAACCTTGGTAATAATCCGTTCCGGTTGGTGCTGCTGTTGCTACTAATTTCGGCAGCACCGTCCTCGGCGCAAAAACTCAAAGAAAACTCTATGACTCGGTGGTCGCTGGTCGTCAGGTCCTCGCGGACCTTCCAACCTCGCACCTTGTCGCAAATATCAGGTGTCGATAGTGTGACGTCGATGTATGACTGTCCACTAGGGCTGGAAAACGTCGGAGCGTTTCCAGCCTCGTTCAAGACAACCAAGCCATGGCTCACGATAAACTCTTCGAGTTTACGGCCTCTCACGTCCGTCTCCGCGCTGCCCCACTGGGCTGATTTCGCGTTAACGTCGGCAGAGATAATGACTCGGTTATGCTTAAGTGCGGAAAGAGCTCTCTCCAACCGCGCCAGACCTGATTCAACGTCATCGGAGCATTGAAAGTACTGGCTGATCAGGAAGAAGCTCCCAAACGAACCCGAGATGCTGACACAGGACAAATGCGTGTCGCACAAGTTAGAGACTTTGACCACGGTTAGATCCGGGTTTCTGACCGCTATTGCAGCCATCACCGGTTCGCCTGCCGTGATCAGCCTCGTTCTCAAGCCTAGCCCGGGCACAGTACCCCGCCAGCTATATGGCTCTTGTGCAAGCAACACATCTACCCCTCGCCTATGCATCTCAGTCCGGACTTCGTCGGTCACGTTTCGGGCCCGCTGCATGTTATGCTGCATGACCCGTATGACTCTCGAGCGTCGCCGGTCGTTTGTACTATCCATTCAATTCAAATTATTCTTGTCTAACGCGAGACATCTCCAAAACCAGCGCTTCCTGATAGGAGGCGCAGGCCGGGTCTCGCGACTTGTGTTCAAATGGTCGCCCTCTGTCTTTACAGTTGGAGCAGACCGGAGGCTTGCTCTTCCTGTTACAGAGGGCATAGCCGTGCCCTTTTTCGGCACAATGTCCGCAGACATCCTCTTTGAATTTGCAGCGCTTCGCCGTGTGCCCGAAGCGCTGGCACTTATAGCATCGGGTGACCTGTATGAAGTCCCGCACACGACAGGAACTCCACCCGAGGTACACCCGGTCCCCTCTCTGCGCCAGCCGCCGACGAATCTGCGGACTGACGGCCACTACCCAGTTGGCTGTCTCCGGGGTCTTGCCAGCCATGCGACTGACCCGAACACCCGAAGGCACATCCTTCTGGGACGCCTCAGAGAGGTTTTGCCTCCAAAGACTGGAGGCAATTTCCTCCTTGCCCATCCCTTTCGGAATGTCATAAATCAGGACCTCGGGGTCCCGTTTGCTGGGCAAGGAGACGGACAGTCCCGCACTCGCCAGCTTCTTATTGCCTACGAAGGCTTTTAGGTCCTCCTTGCGATCGGTTTCGACGACGATGCCACCGGAGTGGATGCGTCGAACCGATCTGACACGGATCGCCTCCTTCGCAGGTTTTACGATCGACAGAACAGCTCTCTTAGTAGCATCGCTGTTCTGTCCTTTATCCTTTGGCGGGAAGATACGCACCACGTATTGTGTCGGTGGTCTTCTCGCCTCCGGAGTCGCTGACTGGTTGACCTTTGCCACTTGGGCGTAGGTCAACTGCGCGGCATTGGAGACCGTCTTCGGGAGGGTTCCCTTGGACGGCCCAGGTCGCGCCGCACTCATTACGGCAGGACGCGCTTTTAGGTCCGCCCTGACCGCGGCGAGTTGCCCTTCGACGAAGCTGTTTCGTTGAATCAGCTCCTGGACCAACTCGTTGAGTGCTCCGACTTCTGCTAGTATCTTCGACCCGGACTCCTTGTTGACTTTCGACTCGGGTCGAAAGCAAAAGGTCCGTATCTCCGATACTCGCCTGAAGGCTTCGTCTCTCACGAGATCGAGAGGCCGTACCTTGTGCCCGGAAACCGTCCCCTTCGATTTCCTGGCCTGGTTTGCTGCGGCCTTGCCAGTAGGTGCGACTGGCTTGGCACGCTTCGACTTTTTGGTGACGGTTTTCCAACCGCCACCTTCGGGGTCTTCGACACGCACGGGTGCCGGTTGCACCTTCACGAGCGTGTCTTTGACTGATTCGATTTTTCTGGGTTTCTCCTTCCCAGCCTTGCGGCTGGGGGAGTCCCCCGACTTGGGCGCTGTCCCCACGTTACCGGTGTCCGGCGGGCCTTCTACCGTGGCCTCAGTTTTCACCGAGACCGCTCGCGTGGGTGTCACGCATCTCTCCAAGGTCACACGAGGATTGGCGATGTTCAGCACCTTCCCGGACCTTGTCTTTTTCGCAGACGCAGGAGGGCTAACAGCTGCTGCTGTAGCTTCCGCGTCTGTGGCGACGGCTTCACTCCGAGTAGGAGCTGGACCCGCCGACTTCGAACGTTCAATTTGTACTTTCAATTTAGATCCCATAGTTAGATCTTTGCCTTCATCCGGTACGCTCCCCGGCCACCACCGACCCACACATTTTGGAACCCGCCATCAGGCTGGGTTAGGGCTACGCACCGGACATAGTCTGCTGACTGGGCCGATTGCTCAACCCAGCCCGCGTCCTCGCCCGTCAGAACCCACTCGCCGAAGCGTATGGTCGTTCCAAGCCGATTGACTGGACCAGGGCTGCTTTTCTCGTCCAGCCTCCCATCTAGCCGAAGCAGAGGCCAAAGGTACGTGTTGGGGACGTCTCACCCGCAGGAGAGGGCCCCCTCAGATCCCAGGATCCTCTTTTCCGACGACAAGGGTCGCCACGCACGGCAAACACGCGGGAGACAGCAGTCGGAGAGGCTGCCTCTTCCTCTCCACCACACTTCGTTCGGTTCGCTGCGTTTTGAGAACACGAGCT
>NW_027476475.1:37500-50000 GCF_051020955.1 Megalopta genalis
GTTCTAAATGCTTAATCCCTATGTAAAAAAGTTATCTAAGCAAGAATATGTAATTGAAAAAAATTAGAAAAATTTATTTTAGCCGTAAATCGAAAATAATGGGGACACCGGAGCTGTTCGAAGCGCCGAGACGCGCCGCGTACGGCCGAATATTTTCTAAGTCCCAACGTACCGATCAAGAGTAAAGTACCATTTTCCTACATTAGATTTCGTTCTAAATGCTTAATCCCTATGTAAAAACGTTAGTTAAGCAAGAATATCGTATTTTTAAAAAAATCTAATGATAGGATTTCCCAGAAAATTGAAAAAACCGAAAAATGTCAAGAGTAAAGTGCCATTTTCTGACATTAGATTTCGTTCTAAATGCTTAATCCCTATGTAGAAACGTTAGTTAAGCAAGAATATCGTATTTTTAAAAAAATCTAATGATAGGATTTTTCAGAAAATTGAAAAAACCGTAAAATGTCAAGAGTAAAGTGCCCTTATTTTAAACAATGTATCGTTCTAAATGCTTAATCCCTATGTAAAAAAGTTATTTTAGCAGGAATATGTTATTGAAAAAAATTAGAAAAATTTATTTTAGCCGTAAATCGAAAATAATGGGGACACCGGAGCTGTTCGAAGCGCCGAGCGTGCCGCGTACGCCCGAATATTTTCAAAGTCCCAACGTACCGATCAAGAGTAAAGTACCATTTTCCTACATTAGATTTCGTTCTAAATGCTTAATCCCTATGTAAAAACGTTAGTTAAGCAAGAATATCGTATTTTTAAAAAAATCTAATGATAGGATTTCCCAGAAAATTGAAAAAACCGAAAAATGTCAAGAGTAAAGTGCCATTTTCTGACATTAGATTTCGTTCTAAATGCTTAATCCCTATGTAGAAACGTTAGTTAAGCAAGAATATCGTATTTTTAAAAAAATCTAATGATAGGATTTTTCAGAAAATTGAAAAAACCGTAAAATGTCAAGAGTAAAGTGCCCTTATTTTAAACAATGTATCGTTCTAAATGCTTAATCCCTATGTAAAAAAGTTATTTAAGCAGGAATATGTTATTGAAAAAAATTAGAAAAATTTATTTTAGCCGTAAATCGAAAATAATGGATCGAGCGAATCGGTCGATTGCGCCGAGACGCGCTATGATGCAACAGACGAGCGATTGGAACCCCCGAATATTTTCAAAGTCCCAACGTACCGATCAAGAGTAAAGTACCATTTTCCTACATTAGATTTCGTTCTAAATGCTTAATCCCTATGTAAAAACGTTAGTTAAGCAAGAATATCGTATTTTTAAAAAAATCTAATGATAGGATTTTCCAGAAAATTGAAAAAACCGAAAAATGTCAAGAGTAAAGTGCCATTTTCTGACATTAGATTTCGTTCTAAATGCTTAATCCCTATGTAGAAACGTTAGTTAAGCAAGAATATCGTATTTTTAAAAAAATCTAATGATAGGATTTTTCAGAAAATTGAAAAAACCGTAAAATGTCAAGAGTAAAGTGCCCTTATTTTAAACAATGTATCGTTCTAAATGCTTAATCCCTATGTAAAAAAGTTATTTTAGCAGGAATATGTCATTGAAAAAAATTAGAAAAATTTATTTTAGCCGTAAATCGAAAATAATGGGGACACCGGAGCTGTTCGAAGCGCCGAGCGCGCCGCGTACGCCCGAATATTTTCAAAGTCCCAACGTACCGATCAAGAGTAAAGTACCATTTTCCTACATTAGATTTCGTTCTAAATGCTTAATCCCTATGTAAAAACGTTAGTTAAGCAAGAATATCGTATTTTTAAAAAAATCTAATGATAGGATTTTCCAGAAAATTGAAAAAACCGAAAAATGTCAAGAGTAAAGTGCCATTTTCTGACATTAGATTTCGTTCTAAATGCTTAATCCCTATGTAGAAACGTTAGTTAAGCAAGAATATCGTATTTTTAAAAAAATCTAATGATAGGATTTTTCAGAAAATTGAAAAAACCGTAAAATGTCAAGAGTAAAGTGCCCTTATTTTAAACAATGTATCGTTCTAAATGCTTAATCCCTATGTAAAAAAGTTATTTAAGCAGGAATATGTTATTGAAAAAAATTAGAAAAATTTATTTTAGCCGTAAATCGAAAATAATGGATCGAGCGAATCGGTCGATTGCGCCGAGACGCGCTATGATGCAACAGACGAGCGATTGGAACGCCCGAATATTTTCAAAGTCCCAACGTACCGATCAAGAGTAAAGTACCATTTTCCTACATTAGATTTCGTTCTAAATGCTTAATCCCTATGTAAAAACGTTAGTTAAGCAAGAATATCGTATTTTTAAAAAAATCTAATGATAGGATTTTCCAGAAAATTGAAAAAACCGAAAAATGTCAAGAGTAAAGTGCCATTTTCTGACATTAGATTTCGTTCTAAATGCTTAATCCCTATGTAGAAACGTTAGTTAAGCAAGAATATCGTATTTTTAAAAAAATCTAATGATAGGATTTTTCAGAAAATTGAAAAAACCGTAAAATGTCAAGAGTAAAGTGCCCTTATTTTAAACAATGTATCGTTCTAAATGCTTAATCCCTATGTAAAAAAGTTATTTTAGCAGGAATATGTTATTGAAAAAAATTAGAAAAATTTATTTTAGCCGTAAATCGAAAATAATGGGGACACCGGAGCTGTTCGAAGCGCCGAGCGCGCCACGTACGCCCGAATATTTTCAAAGTCCCAACGTACCGATCAAGAGTAAAGTACCATTTTCCTACATTAGATTTCGTTCTAAATGCTTAATCCCTATGTAAAAACGTTAGTTAAGCAAGAATATCGTATTTTTAAAAAAATCTAATGATAGGATTTTCCAGAAAATTGAAAAAACCGAAAAATGTCAAGAGTAAAGTGCCATTTTCTGACATTAGATTTCGTTCTAAATGCTTAATCCCTATGTAGAAACGTTAGTTAAGCAAGAATATCGTATTTTTAAAAAAATCTAATGATAGGATTTTTCAGAAAATTGAAAAAACCGTAAAATGTCAAGAGTAAAGTGCCCTTATTTTAAACAATGTATCGTTCTAAATGCTTAATCCCTATGTAAAAAAGTTATTTTAGCAGGAATATGTTATTGAAAAAAATTAGAAAAATTTATTTTAGCCGTAAATCGAAAATAATGGGGACACCGGAGCTGTTCGAAGCGCCGAGCGCGCCGCGTACGCCCGAATATTTTCAAAGTCCCAACGTACCGATCAAGAGTAAAGTACCATTTTCCTACATTAGATTTCGTTCTAAATGCTTAATCCCTATGTAAAAACGTTAGTTAAGCAAGAATATCGTATTTTTAAAAAAATCTAATGATAGGATTTTCCAGAAAATTGAAAAAACCGAAAAATGTCAAGAGTAAAGTGCCATTTTCTGACATTAGATTTCGTTCTAAATGCTTAATCCCTATGTAGAAACGTTAGTTAAGCAAGAATATCGTATTTTTAAAAAAATCTAATGATAGGATTTTTCAGAAAATTGAAAAAACCGTAAAATGTCAAGAGTAAAGTGCCCTTATTTTAAACAATGTATCGTTCTAAATGCTTAATCCCTATGTAAAAAAGTTATTTAAGCAGGAATATGTTATTGAAAAAAATTAGAAAAATTTATTTTAGCCGTAAATCGAAAATAATGGATCGAGCGAATCGGTCGATTGCGCCGAGACGCGCTATGATGCAACAGACGAGCGATTGGAACGCCCGAATATTTTCAAAGTCCCAACGTACCGATCAAGGGTAAAGTACCATTTTCCTACATTAGATTTCGTTCTAAATGCTTAATCCCTATGTAAAAACGTTAGTTAAGCAAGAATATCGTATTTTTAAAAAAATCTAATGATAGGATTTCCCAGAAAATTGAAAAAACCGAAAAATGTCAAGAGTAAAGTGCCATTTTCTGACATTAGATTTCGTTCTAAATGCTTAATCCCTATGTAGAAACGTTAGTTAAGCAAGAATATCGTATTTTTAAAAAAATCTAATGATAGGATTTTTCAGAAAATTGAAAAAACCGTAAAATGTCAAGAGTAAAGTGCCCTTATTTTAAACAATGTATCGTTCTAAATGCTTAATCCCTATGTAAAAAAGTTATTTTAGCAGGAATATGTTATTGAAAAAAATTAGAAAAATTTATTTTAGCCGTAAATCGAAAATAATGGATCGAGCGAATCGGTCGATTGCGCCGAGACGCGCTATGATGCAACAGACGAGCGATTGGAACGCCCGAATATTTTCAAAGTCCCAACGTACCGATCAAGAGTAAAGTACCATTTTCCTACATTAGATTTCGTTCTAAATGCTTAATCCCTATGTAAAAACGTTAGTTAAGCAAGAATATCGTATTTTTAAAAAAATCTAATGATAGGATTTCCCAGAAAATTGAAAAAACCGAAAAATGTCAAGAGTAAAGTGCCATTTTCTGACATTAGATTTCGTTCTAAATGCTTAATCCCTATGTAGAAACGTTAGTTAAGCAAGAATATCGTATTTTTAAAAAAATCTAATGATAGGATTTTTCAGAAAATTGAAAAAACCGTAAAATGTCAAGAGTAAAGTGCCCTTATTTTAAACAATGTATCGTTCTAAATGCTTAATCCCTATGTAAAAAAGTTATTTTAGCAGGAATATGTTATTGAAAAAAATTAGAAAAATTTATTTTAGCCGTAAATCGAAAATAATGGGGACACCGGAGCTGTTCGAAGCGCCGAGCGCGCCGCGTACGCCCGAATATTTTCAAAGTCCCAACGTACCGATCAAGAGTAAAGTACCATTTTCCTACATTAGATTTCGTTCTAAATGCTTAATCCCTATGTAAAAACGTTAGTTAAGCAAGAATATCGTATTTTTAAAAAAATCTAATGATAGGATTTCCCAGAAAATTGAAAAAACCGAAAAATGTCAAGAGTAAAGTGCCATTTTCTGACATTAGATTTCGTTCTAAATGCTTAATCCCTATGTAGAAACGTTAGTTAAGCAAGAATATCGTATTTTTAAAAAAATCTAATGATAGGATTTTTCAGAAAATTGAAAAAACCGTAAAATGTCAAGAGTAAAGTGCCCTTATTTTAAACAATGTATCGTTCTAAATGCTTAATCCCTATGTAAAAAAGTTATTTAAGCAGGAATATGTTATTGAAAAAAATTAGAAAAATTTATTTTAGCCGTAAATCGAAAATAATGGATCGAGCGAATCGGTCGATTGCGCCGAGACGCGCTATGATGCAACAGACGAGCGATTGGAACCCCCGAATATTTTCAAAGTCCCAACGTACCGATCAAGAGTAAAGTACCATTTTCCTACATTAGATTTCGTTCTAAATGCTTAATCCCTATGTAAAAACGTTAGTTAAGCAAGAATATCGTATTTTTAAAAAAATCTAATGATAGGATTTTCCAGAAAATTGAAAAAACCGAAAAATGTCAAGAGTAAAGTGCCATTTTCTGACATTAGATTTCGTTCTAAATGCTTAATCCCTATGTAGAAACGTTAGTTAAGCAAGAATATCGTATTTTTAAAAAAATCTAATGATAGGATTTTTCAGAAAATTGAAAAAACCGTAAAATGTCAAGAGTAAAGTGCCCTTATTTTAAACAATGTATCGTTCTAAATGCTTAATCCCTATGTAAAAAAGTTATTTTAGCAGGAATATGTTATTGAAAAAAATTAGAAAAATTTATTTTAGCCGTAAATCGAAAATAATGGGGACACCGGAGCTGTTCGAAGCGCCGAGCGCGCCGCGTACGCCCGAATATTTTCAAAGTCCCAACGTACCGATCAAGAGTAAAGTACCATTTTCCTACATTAGATTTCGTTCTAAATGCTTAATCCCTATGTAAAAACGTTAGTTAAGCAAGAATATCGTATTTTTAAAAAAATCTAATGATAGGATTTTCCAGAAAATTGAAAAAACCGAAAAATGTCAAGAGTAAAGTGCCATTTTCTGACATTAGATTTCGTTCTAAATGCTTAATCCCTATGTAGAAACGTTAGTTAAGCAAGAATATCGTATTTTTAAAAAAATCTAATGATAGGATTTTTCAGAAAATTGAAAAAACCGTAAAATGTCAAGAGTAAAGTGCCCTTATTTTAAACAATGTATCGTTCTAAATGCTTAATCCCTATGTAAAAAAGTTATTTAAGCAGGAATATGTTATTGAAAAAAATTAGAAAAATTTATTTTAGCCGTAAATCGAAAATAATGGATCGAGCGAATCGGTCGATTGCGCCGAGACGCGCTATGATGCAACAGACGAGCGATTGGAACGCCCGAATATTTTCAAAGTCCCAACGTACCGATCAAGAGTAAAGTACCATTTTCCTACATTAGATTTCGTTCTAAATGCTTAATCCCTATGTAAAAACGTTAGTTAAGCAAGAATATCGTATTTTTAAAAAAATCTAATGATAGGATTTTCCAGAAAATTGAAAAAACCGAAAAATGTCAAGAGTAAAGTGCCATTTTCTGACATTAGATTTCGTTCTAAATGCTTAATCCCTATGTAGAAACGTTAGTTAAGCAAGAATATCGTATTTTTAAAAAAATCTAATGATAGGATTTTTCAGAAAATTGAAAAAACCGTAAAATGTCAAGAGTAAAGTGCCCTTATTTTAAACAATGTATCGTTCTAAATGCTTAATCCCTATGTAAAAAAGTTATTTTAGCAGGAATATGTCATTGAAAAAAATTAGAAAAATTTATTTTAGCCGTAAATCGAAAATAATGGGGACACCGGAGCTGTTCGAAGCGCCGAGCGCGCCGCGTACGCCCGAATATTTTCAAAGTCCCAACGTACCGATCAAGAGTAAAGTACCATTTTCCTACATTAGATTTCGTTCTAAATGCTTAATCCCTATGTAAAAACGTTAGTTAAGCAAGAATATCGTATTTTTAAAAAAATCTAATGATAGGATTTTCCAGAAAATTGAAAAAACCGAAAAATGTCAAGAGTAAAGTGCCATTTTCTGACATTAGATTTCGTTCTAAATGCTTAATCCCTATGTAGAAACGTTAGTTAAGCAAGAATATCGTATTTTTAAAAAAATCTAATGATAGGATTTTTCAGAAAATTGAAAAAACCGTAAAATGTCAAGAGTAAAGTGCCCTTATTTTAAACAATGTATCGTTCTAAATGCTTAATCCCTATGTAAAAAAGTTATTTTAGCAGGAATATGTTATTGAAAAAAATTAGAAAAATTTATTTTAGCCGTAAATCGAAAATAATGGGGACACCGGAGCTGTTCGAAGCGCCGAGCGCGCCACGTACGCCCGAATATTTTCAAAGTCCCAACGTACCGATCAAGAGTAAAGTACCATTTTCCTACATTAGATTTCGTTCTAAATGCTTAATCCCTATGTAAAAACGTTAGTTAAGCAAGAATATCGTATTTTTAAAAAAATCTAATGATAGGATTTTCCAGAAAATTGAAAAAACCGAAAAATGTCAAGAGTAAAGTGCCATTTTCTGACATTAGATTTCGTTCTAAATGCTTAATCCCTATGTAGAAACGTTAGTTAAGCAAGAATATCGTATTTTTAAAAAAATCTAATGATAGGATTTTTCAGAAAATTGAAAAAACCGTAAAATGTCAAGAGTAAAGTGCCCTTATTTTAAACAATGTATCGTTCTAAATGCTTAATCCCTATGTAAAAAAGTTATTTTAGCAGGAATATGTTATTGAAAAAAATTAGAAAAATTTATTTTAGCCGTAAATCGAAAATAATGGGGACACCGGAGCTGTTCGAAGCGCCGAGCGCGCCGCGTACGCCCGAATATTTTCAAAGTCCCAACGTACCGATCAAGAGTAAAGTACCATTTTCCTACATTAGATTTCGTTCTAAATGCTTAATCCCTATGTAAAAACGTTAGTTAAGCAAGAATATCGTATTTTTAAAAAAATCTAATGATAGGATTTTCCAGAAAATTGAAAAAACCGAAAAATGTCAAGAGTAAAGTGCCATTTTCTGACATTAGATTTCGTTCTAAATGCTTAATCCCTATGTAGAAACGTTAGTTAAGCAAGAATATCGTATTTTTAAAAAAATCTAATGATAGGATTTTTCAGAAAATTGAAAAAACCGTAAAATGTCAAGAGTAAAGTGCCCTTATTTTAAACAATGTATCGTTCTAAATGCTTAATCCCTATGTAAAAAAGTTATTTAAGCAGGAATATGTTATTGAAAAAAATTAGAAAAATTTATTTTAGCCGTAAATCGAAAATAATGGATCGAGCGAATCGGTCGATTGCGCCGAGACGCGCTATGATGCAACAGACGAGCGATTGGAACGCCCGAATATTTTCAAAGTCCCAACGTACCGATCAAGGGTAAAGTACCATTTTCCTACATTAGATTTCGTTCTAAATGCTTAATCCCTATGTAAAAACGTTAGTTAAGCAAGAATATCGTATTTTTAAAAAAATCTAATGATAGGATTTCCCAGAAAATTGAAAAAACCGAAAAATGTCAAGAGTAAAGTGCCATTTTCTGACATTAGATTTCGTTCTAAATGCTTAATCCCTATGTAGAAACGTTAGTTAAGCAAGAATATCGTATTTTTAAAAAAATCTAATGATAGGATTTTTCAGAAAATTGAAAAAACCGTAAAATGTCAAGAGTAAAGTGCCCTTATTTTAAACAATGTATCGTTCTAAATGCTTAATCCCTATGTAAAAAAGTTATTTTAGCAGGAATATGTTATTGAAAAAAATTAGAAAAATTTATTTTAGCCGTAAATCGAAAATAATGGATCGAGCGAATCGGTCGATTGCGCCGAGACGCGCTATGATGCAACAGACGAGCGATTGGAACGCCCGAATATTTTCAAAGTCCCAACGTACCGATCAAGAGTAAAGTACCATTTTCCTACATTAGATTTCGTTCTAAATGCTTAATCCCTATGTAAAAACGTTAGTTAAGCAAGAATATCGTATTTTTAAAAAAATCTAATGATAGGATTTCCCAGAAAATTGAAAAAACCGAAAAATGTCAAGAGTAAAGTGCCATTTTCTGACATTAGATTTCGTTCTAAATGCTTAATCCCTATGTAGAAACGTTAGTTAAGCAAGAATATCGTATTTTTAAAAAAATCTAATGATAGGATTTTTCAGAAAATTGAAAAAACCGTAAAATGTCAAGAGTAAAGTGCCCTTATTTTAAACAATGTATCGTTCTAAATGCTTAATCCCTATGTAAAAAAGTTATCTAAGCAAGAATATGTTATTGAAAAAAATTAGAAAAATTTATTTTAGCCGTAAATCGAAAAGAAGTCTGTTCGTTTCTCTGTCTCTCTCGCGCGATCGAACTATCGATGTTTCCCGACAAACTATTGGAAGTTTAATTAAACTTTATACATGAAATTACTCGTTTTGATCCCCGCTACACAGCCGTATACTTTTTATAATTTTGTGGAATCGGGAACCTTGAAATATTTATCATAACGCGGATCGACTGTCTCTGTCTCTTTCTAGATCGGAAGAATCGATGTTTCCCGGCAAACTATTGGGAGTTTAATTAAACTTTATACATGAAATTACTCGTTCTGATCCCCGCTACACAGCCGTATACTTTTTATAATTTTGTGGAATCGGGAACCTCGAAATATTTATCATAACGCGGATCGACTGTCTCTGTCTCTTTCTAGATCGGAAGAATCGATGTTTCCCGGAAAACTATTGGGAGTTTAATTAAACTTTATACATGAAATTACTCGTTCTGATCCCCGCTACACAGCCGTAAACTTTTTATAAATTTGTGGAATCGGGAACCTCGAAATATTTATCATAACGCGGATCGACTGTCTCTGTCTCTTTCTAGATCGGAAGAATCGATGTTTCCCGGCAAACTATTGGGAGATTAATTAAACTTTATACATGAAATTACTCGTTCTGATCCCCGCTACACAGCCGTATACTTTTTATAATTTTGTGGAATCGGGAACCTCGAAATATTTATCATAACGCGGATCGACTGTCTCTGTCTCTTTCTAGATCGGAAGAATCGATGTTTCCCGGCAAACTATTGGGAGTTTAATTAAACTTTATACATGAAATTACTCGTTTTGATCCCCGCTACACAGCCGTATACTTTTTATAATTTTGTGGAATCGGGAACCTTGAAATATTTATCATAACGCGGATCGACTGTCTCTGTCTCTTTCTAGATCGGAAGAATCGATGTTTCCCGGCAAACTATTGGGAGTTTAATTAAACTTTATACATGAAATTACTCGTTCTGATCCCCGCTACACAGCCGTAAACTTTTTATAAATTTGTGGAATCGGGAACCTCGAAATATTTATCATAACGCGGATCGACTGTCTCTGTCTCTTTCTAGATCGGAAGAATCGATGTTTCCCGGAAAACTATTGGGAGTTTAATTAAACTTTATACATGAAATTACTCGTTCTGATCCCCGCTACACAGCCGTATACTTTTTATAATTTTGTGGAATCGGGAACCTTGAAATATTTATCATAACGCGGATCGACTGTCTCTGTCTCTTTCTAGATCGGAAGAATCGATGTTTCCCGGCAAACTATTGGGAGTTTAATTAAACTTTATACATGAAATTACTCGTTCTGATCCCCGCTACACAGCCGTATACTTTTTATAATTTTGTGGAATCGGGAACCTCGAAATATTTATCATAACGCGGATCGACTGTCTCTGTCTCTTTCTAGATCGGAAGAATCGATGTTTCCCGGAAAACTATTGGGAGTTTAATTAAACTTTATACATGAAATTACTCGTTCTGATCCCCGCTACACAGCCGTAAACTTTTTATAAATTTGTGGAATCGGGAACCTCGAAATATTTATCATAACGCGGATCGACTGTCTCTGTCTCTTTCTAGATCGGAAGAATCGATGTTTCCCGGCAAACTATTGGGAGATTAATTAAACTTTATACATGAAATTACTCGTTTTGATCCCCGCTACACAGCCGTATACTTTTTATAATTTTGTGGAATCGGGAATCTTGAAATATTTATCATAACGCGGATCGACTGTCTCTGTCTCTTTCTAGATCGGAAGAATCGATGTTTCCCGGCAAACTATTGGGAGTTTAATTAAACTTTATACATGAAATTACTCGTTCTGATCCCCGCTACACAGCCGTAAACTTTTTATAAATTTGTGGAATCGGGAACCTCGAAATATTTATCATAACGCGGATCGACTGTCTCTGTCTCTTTCTAGATCGGAAGAATCGATGTTTCCCGGAAAACTATTGGGAGTTTAATTAAACTTTATACATGAAATTACTCGTTCTGATCCCCGCTACACAGCCGTATACTTTTTATAATTTTGTGGAATCGGGAACCTTGAAATATTTATCATAACGCGGATCGACTGTCTCTGTCTCTTTCTAGATCGGAAGAATCGATGTTTCCCGGCAAACTATTGGGAGTTTAATTAAACTTTATACATGAAATTACTCGTTCTGATCCCCGCTACACAGCCGTATACTTTTTATAATTTTGTGGAATCGGGAACCTCGAAATATTTATCATAACGCGGATCGACTGTCTCTGTCTCTTTCTAGATCGGAAGAATCGATGTTTCCCGGAAAACTATTGGGAGTTTAATTAAACTTTATACATGAAATTACTCGTTCTGATCCCCGCTACACAGCCGTAAACTTTTTATAAATTTGTGGAATCGGGAACCTCGAAATATTTATCATAACGCGGATCGACTGTCTCTGTCTCTTTCTAGATCGGAAGAATCGATGTTTCCCGGCAAACTATTGGGAGATTAATTAAACTTTATACATGAAATTACTCGTTTTGATCCCCGCTACACAGCCGTATACTTTTTATAATTTTGTGGAATCGGGAACCTTGAAATATTTATCATAACGCGGATCGACTGTCTCTGTCTCTTTCTAGATCGGAAGAATCGATGTTTCCCGGCAAACTATTGGGAGTTTAATTAAACTTTATACATGAAATTACTCGTTTTGATCCCCGCTACACAGCCGTATACTTTTTATAATTTTGTGGAATCGGGAACCTCGAAATATTTATCATAACGCGGATCGACTGTCTCTGTCTCTTTCTAGATCGGAAGAATCGATGTTTCCCGGCAAACTATTGGGAGTGTAATTAAACTTTATACATGAAATTACTCGTTCTGATCCCCGCTACACAGCCGTATACTTTTTATAATTTTGTGGAATCGGGAACCTCGAAATATTTATCATAACGCGGATCGACTGTCTCTGTCTCTTTCTAGATCGGAAGAATCGATGTTTCCCGGCAAACTATTGGGAGTTTAATTAAACTTTATACATGAAATTACTCGTTCTGATCCCCGCTACACAGCCGTATACTTTTTATAATTTTGTGGAATCGGGAACCTCGAAATATTTATCATAACGCGGATCGACTGTCTCTGTCTCTTTCTAGATCGGAAGAATCGATGTTTCCCGGCAAACTATTGGGAGTTTAATTAAACTTTATACATGAAATTACTCGTTCTGATCCCCG
>NW_027476475.1:55000-57500 GCF_051020955.1 Megalopta genalis
CTTCCTCAGCCGTTCGAAGCATGCCCTGCATTCCTGAAACGGAGGACGCGAACAAGATCAGGTCATCCGCATACGCCAGTATATTGACCCTTTGCTCCCTGATAACATAGCCGACCTCCTCGGGTAACACCCCTATCACCCGGTCCATGACGATCGAGAATAGCAGGGACGACAAGGGATCGCCCTGCCGCACACCCCTCGCTACCCGGATCGGATCCGATGTCTCTCCACGGACCTGAAGCACGGTTCGGCTATTATGGTACGTCGCTGTTATGTACCTCACAAAGAGCTCCGGGAGTCCCAATCCCCTTAGTGCCGATGTTATGGCATGGTGACTAACGCTGTCAAACGCCTTGGCCACATCTAAGGACACAACGTGAAGCTGCTTTAAGCAGCTCCGTGCGTCACGAAGGGCAGTTGATAGTACAAGAACGTTCTCAGCACAGCCATCGTGTACTCCTCGTTGCCGCTCATCGATGAGACCGGCTTTTGCCAATCTCACCGCCAAGATTTTATGCAGCTGACGAACGACGACTGAAGCCACACTTATAGGACGGAACTCGGATGGTGTTGAGCTTCCGTCCTTCTTAGGGATAAATACCGTCCTGCTGATGAGGAGCTCAGATGGAAATGCCCCTACCGCAAGGATGACATTATAAAATAAGGTTCTTAGAACTACTGGCACACTCCTCCATTGCCTGCTCGAGATGTTATCGAGACCCGATGCCGAGGAGAGCGGGATCTCATTGGCCTGGATCTCATGGCCACGAACCGGCTCAGCGATCCAATGCAGGTCCTCCCTTTCCTGAACTGGATGAAGGTGTTCAATGGGGACAGAAGGACTGGTGAGCATAGGTGTCCAGTACTCCACCATCTCGCCAACGGTTGGTGTTTGAGCCTGCACCGGGCCATCCAGTACAAGCTTGGCCGCGCGAGACATGTCCTTCTTCCAGAGTTCCTGCATGGCCGCATACTCCCTTCTCCTCAGTCTCCACCTCGGCACGGGCCCGGCAGGTGCAGCTTTAGGTGGCCGGAGCAGTGGTGTTCTCCGCTCCTTTACTTTCGCAGAAGGCGTCGGAAAGACTCGTTGAAGCCATCGACAACAAGCACTCGGTGTTATTGGTTCTCGATTAAGAACCGTTCTCGCAAGACTTACGAGTTCCTCCGCTTCATGGGATTTCACCCTTTCGGCCGGATCAATCAGCTTACGGATAGCGTCAATATATTGGCACTGATGTTGCTGTGCCGACGCAGAGTGCTCCTGAACAGGAGTAGGCGAATCCGCCTGTCGATGACTTGTGTCATGATGTTGAGTGACACTGGAGGTTGAAGGTTGAGACTCAACGGCAGTTCCACGCTCGCGGCATACACCGATCTTCTGTGTAACAAGAGCTTTATACGTCAATTTCTTTCTGAGGCCCTTCAGTCGATCAAGACTGAATTTATTGTCGAAGACCATCAGCAGATGTTCGTTCATAAATTTGACGTTGCCCTGCACACTCGCAAGCGCCTCAGCCGCCGCCACCATCTCAGTCTCTTCCTGAGTCCACCTAACCTTCTTTACGGCCACCTGCACTCGTTGGTTGGCCTCGTCTGGATGAGCTCTCCTCACATGGACCCCCAACCCGATGGAAGTGGGAAAGGATCGCGAACAATGGGGACACGGATGTAGTGCCCCCCGCGACGCAGGATGTTGTGCGTCGTTACTGGACTTGTTGGGTTTATTTCTCGAGGTCGTCGGACAAACATTCCGATCCACTGTGGCCGCTGTCGTAGGGTCGGCGATCCGAGTGGCCCGAGGGCCCGCCGACAATGGGTCACTTGACCCATAATCTATCTTTTGATTCTTCGGGCCTACGACAATAGAGCCATGGGGGTGGCAACCCCATGACCCATAACATGCCTCCCTCAAAGTGACTAGAGCCGCCGCCACATTAGCGCGAAGGCAGGCCATTTGGGTGGGCTGCACCCTTACAGCGGCTCATTACTGCTAGGCAGCACGTCGTGTCGCACAGAATTTAGCCGCAATGCACTGAATGGACAGGTCCAAACAATGCATCACGTTACCGTCGGGAACCACGAGGAGGTACCTGTGCGACTAGGACGGGAGAGGCTAATGGACCTAACAAGAGGTCTATATTACGCATCACCGTCCCGCGGGAGGCCAAGGCACGGGACCGAGCTCGGATCCCAGCCACGAGAGCCGTTCACCTCGCCCAGGCCCGGCACGTCAGCCAGAGCCGCTTCCCGACCAAGCCCGACACGCCCCGCTCCTCAGAGCCAATCCTTATCCCGAAGTTACGGATCCAATTTGCCGACTTCCCTTACCTACATTAATCTATCGACTAGAGGCTCTTTACCTTGGAGACCTGCTGCGGATATGGGTACGAACCGGCGCGACACCTCCACGTGGCCCTCTCCTGGATTTTCAAGGTCCGAGGGGATGATCCGGACACCGCCGCAACTGCGGTGCTCTTCGCGTTCCAAACCCTATCTCCCT
>NW_027476475.1:60000-62500 GCF_051020955.1 Megalopta genalis
CGCAAGACGATTACAATCGGTATAACTTTAACGTCCGTCCGAAAAGTACTTTCGGGGACTAGACGACCGATTGATCTCGTGCGGTTTCGCTATTCGATCATTTGAAGAGAACAAAAAGATATATGGGGCGACCGACAAACGGTTTTCCCGTAGAACCAGACTCGCGATTGCGTTGACACACACATCATAGCCACACCAATAGAAGAGTTTTAGGACGGTAACCCGGGTGGGGTGTTCTTTACTCAGAATATGTGCAACATCGGATCTATATAGCCATCGATACAATTCGTACACAAATGTGTCGTACGAAGAGAGAGACTTTTTTTCCTCTGGCAACATAACGGTAAGAGACATCCTTCCACACTCATAGGTTCCACTCCCTGGGGCTATGATATATATATACATATAAATTCAAATTCGAAGCAACGGTCACAATTCTACTCTATATTTTTGCGGGTTATGTGTTCTTTCGTTCAATTTCTTTCATGCGTTCGTTCGATCTCTGTACACAGTCTTCACATAGGACAGACTCGTGTAGTACGCTTTCGTGGGTTAAACCCATCTCGTTTCATTTCAGGCGACGTCGGGAGCGCGTTGAAAATGTACCAGTGAAATCTCGATAGTTCTACGGATACGAATCGTCCCGAAAAAGATTTTGTCACCGCTTCGAAGCGGTGTTTCAGACGGGCGGACGTATATAAAACATATACGACACACGACACCGCCTTCCACACTCACGCTAGTTCGAACACGATTTCCATCTCTCTCGAAGACTGTTAGACGTACGTAAAATTTCTCAATATTCATAGGACCGCGACAAACGCCGACGAAGCGCCCATCATTCGCTCGTACGTATATAGGCAACAAGTGCCATCAACGCAAGCAGTTTATAAGTACGTAAACGACCCTCAGCCAGGCGTGGTCCAGGAATTGTATCCGTGGACCGCAATGTGCGTTCGAAATGTCGATGTTCATGTGTCCTGCAGTTCACACGTTGACGCGCAATTAGCTGCGTTCTTCATCGACCCACGAGCCAAGTGATCCACCGTTCAGGGTAATTTTTCCCTTTTATTCTCTCATATATAATATAATGTGTATTTGCTATCCACCACATTTTTGTGTTATATTTCGGAACAAGCCGATACCCGAAGAGCTCCAACCAGCGCGCGAAGGAGATTCGGGAGTCGTCGTACAACGACATAATTGTCCCTTAAAGAACGAGATATTTCCGTCGAAACCATATATATATGTACGAGCAAATCCAAAACCACTGTTTTCTTGCAAGTTCGACGGTCGGAGCGAATAGAACATTGAAAAGCCTTCTATCGAAGAAACACAGAGAGTATATCACCTCCAAAAACGACGGGGATATGGATATTCAAACTGGACAATTATCAACCCGATACTGGATTCGAAAAGTTTCTCTCTCCTTTCGTCGTTATTTACACCGGACGGACTCACGGCCGGCTCTAGCTGGGTGTCATATATATATATACGTCCCACGCTCATGCTGCCACTAGCGCGCAACAGAGTAGGGTGTCAATGACAACGACACAGCATTGAAACGAGCTACACAAGCCGGTCTCTCTTGATACCAATGTAAACGAGCATTAAGTTATCTTCAGACTGCCCGATATTTTCGTCCTTTGGACTTTCCCAACGATTCCTTTTTTTCTTTTTTTTTTACACACCACAGCGAAGACTTGAGGAAGCGTGATTAGCACGCTCGCATCCCTCCCTGTCCTACTACAACTGTGTGTGTGTGTGTAAAGAAAGAAAAAAGAATACATTGGCTTTCTCTCTATCGAGAAGATGGCCTACGCAACGCAGATCAAAGGCCTAATACGTGTAATATAATACGCGTCTGGCCGTGTATAAATCACGCACGAATGATCTGGTCGGGCCCAACTCTTCTCGTACGCTTATTTTTCCGTGTTGGGGCACTATCATAAAATCACACAAACCCCAACACGTGTGTGTCTTGGAAGGAAGATGGCCTACGCAACGCAGATCAAAGGCCTAATACGTGTAGTACACACGTCTGCCGTGTAAATCACGCACGAATGATCTGGTCGGGCCCAACTCTTCTCCACCACACCACATCCCAACTTTGTACATTTTTATATATTTTTGTGCGTTGGGGCACCTTCATAATCACAAACCCCAACAACACATATATCTCTCTCTCTTTGAAAGATTTGTTGTGGCCTACGCAACGCAGATCAAAGGCCTAATACGTGTAGTACACACGTCTGGCCGTGTAAATCACGCACGAATGATCTGGCGGGCTCAACAATATCTTTTTTTTTTATATGAATTCTTATCCACAAACTAATCGAATTCATTTTCTCTCCTCCTCTCCTCTCTCTTTGAGATATATTGGAACATTGTAATGATCCTTCCGCAGGTTCACCTACGGAAACCTTGTTACGACTTTTACTTCCTCTAAATAATCAAGTTTGGTCATCTTCCCGGCATCATCGGCAATGCCGAAACATTG
>NW_027476475.1:65000-90000 GCF_051020955.1 Megalopta genalis
ATCAGTTTTTTGATAGTTTTCTCTCTCCACTGGGCTATTCATTTTAGCCACAGTTTTCAATTGGTACGATTTGCTTCCAAATCTTACAGATGCATTTTAAAAAATTTTTCCATCGCTCGGACAGAAGAGTCGATTGCTCAGTGAGTACGAGTATACATACAAAGTGCATACGGGTAACCAACCCCGTAGGGCTTGCCACATATGGGCCATTCGGTCAAAGACACCGACCCGTGGCCACGCTGTGTGGAGAAAAGTCCGTAACGTAAACGGCACGAAACAGTCAGGACCGAAGCCCCGAAGGAGCTCTGAGACAGCTTCTCTCGACCGAGATCGTAGAATTGGCCCAAAACCCGCTCTGCTCCGTCCGCCTCGCACGGACCGTGTATCTCTTATAGATACCGAACGGCCGGCAAGGACGCCGGCGCCGCCGGCCGAATAGCACGCGCGCTTATGAGTGTAAACCGCCGCGGCAACAGACCGCCCGGCCGTGCTGTTGTAACATAGCGCGTGAACGAACGAAAAAAAAATTTATAGTAAACATTAAAATAAATTACATTACCGTAAACTAGACAAAAAATTACACATTTTTTCCCAATATGAAAATTTTCACAAACTTTTCAAAGTCCCATCGCATCGAGTAAACTTTTTTAATAACGCTTCCGCACGATTCTAAATGCTTAATCCATATGTGAAATCGTTCACTGATCACGAATATCGTATTTAAAAAAATTACAAAAATTTATTTTTCAAAATAATCAAAAAAAACCGAAAAATCACAAGAGTAAAGTACCATTATTTTAAACAATATGTCGTTCTAAATGCTTAATCCCTATGTAAAAAAGTTATCTAAGCAAGAATATGTAATTGAAAAAAATTAGAAAAATTTATTTTAGCCGTAAATCGAAAATAATGGGGACACCGGAGCTGTTCGAAGCGCCGAGACGCGCCGCGTACGGCCGAATATTTTCTAAGTCCCAACGTACCGATCAAGAGTAAAGTACCATTTTCCTACATTAGATTTCGTTCTAAATGCTTAATCCCTATGTAAAAACGTTAGTTAAGCAAGAATATCGTATTTTTAAAAAAATCTAATGATAGGATTTCCCAGAAAATTGAAAAAACCGAAAAATGTCAAGAGTAAAGTGCCATTTTCTGACATTAGATTTCGTTCTAAATGCTTAATCCCTATGTAGAAACGTTAGTTAAGCAAGAATATCGTATTTTTAAAAAAATCTAATGATAGGATTTTTCAGAAAATTGAAAAAACCGTAAAATGTCAAGAGTAAAGTGCCCTTATTTTAAACAATGTATCGTTCTAAATGCTTAATCCCTATGTAAAAAAGTTATTTTAGCAGGAATATGTTATTGAAAAAAATTAGAAAAATTTATTTTAGCCGTAAATCGAAAATAATGGGGACACCGGAGCTGTTCGAAGCGCCGAGCGCGCCGCGTACGCCCGAATATTTTCAAAGTCCCAACGTACCGATCAAGAGTAAAGTACCATTTTCCTACATTAGATTTCGTTCTAAATGCTTAATCCCTATGTAAAAACGTTAGTTAAGCAAGAATATCGTATTTTTAAAAAAATCTAATGATAGGATTTCCCAGAAAATTGAAAAAACCGAAAAATGTCAAGAGTAAAGTGCCATTTTCTGACATTAGATTTCGTTCTAAATGCTTAATCCCTATGTAGAAACGTTAGTTAAGCAAGAATATCGTATTTTTAAAAAAATCTAATGATAGGATTTTTCAGAAAATTGAAAAAACCGTAAAATGTCAAGAGTAAAGTGCCCTTATTTTAAACAATGTATCGTTCTAAATGCTTAATCCCTATGTAAAAAAGTTATTTAAGCAGGAATATGTTATTGAAAAAAATTAGAAAAATTTATTTTAGCCGTAAATCGAAAATAATGGATCGAGCGAATCGGTCGATTGCGCCGAGACGCGCTATGATGCAACAGACGAGCGATTGGAACCCCCGAATATTTTCAAAGTCCCAACGTACCGATCAAGAGTAAAGTACCATTTTCCTACATTAGATTTCGTTCTAAATGCTTAATCCCTATGTAAAAACGTTAGTTAAGCAAGAATATCGTATTTTTAAAAAAATCTAATGATAGGATTTTCCAGAAAATTGAAAAAACCGAAAAATGTCAAGAGTAAAGTGCCATTTTCTGACATTAGATTTCGTTCTAAATGCTTAATCCCTATGTAGAAACGTTAGTTAAGCAAGAATATCGTATTTTTAAAAAAATCTAATGATAGGATTTTTCAGAAAATTGAAAAAACCGTAAAATGTCAAGAGTAAAGTGCCCTTATTTTAAACAATGTATCGTTCTAAATGCTTAATCCCTATGTAAAAAAGTTATTTTAGCAGGAATATGTTATTGAAAAAAATTAGAAAAATTTATTTTAGCCGTAAATCGAAAATAATGGGGACACCGGAGCTGTTCGAAGCGCCGAGCGCGCCGCGTACGCCCGAATATTTTCAAAGTCCCAACGTACCGATCAAGAGTAAAGTACCATTTTCCTACATTAGATTTCGTTCTAAATGCTTAATCCCTATGTAAAAACGTTAGTTAAGCAAGAATATCGTATTTTTAAAAAAATCTAATGATAGGATTTTCCAGAAAATTGAAAAAACCGAAAAATGTCAAGAGTAAAGTGCCATTTTCTGACATTAGATTTCGTTCTAAATGCTTAATCCCTATGTAGAAACGTTAGTTAAGCAAGAATATCGTATTTTTAAAAAAATCTAATGATAGGATTTTTCAGAAAATTGAAAAAACCGTAAAATGTCAAGAGTAAAGTGCCCTTATTTTAAACAATGTATCGTTCTAAATGCTTAATCCCTATGTAAAAAAGTTATTTTAGCAGGAATATGTCATTGAAAAAAATTAGAAAAATTTATTTTAGCCGTAAATCGAAAATAATGGGGACACCGGAGCTGTTCGAAGCGCCGAGCGCGCCGCGTACGCCCGAATATTTTCAAAGTCCCAACGTACCGATCAAGAGTAAAGTACCATTTTCCTACATTAGATTTCGTTCTAAATGCTTAATCCCTATGTAAAAACGTTAGTTAAGCAAGAATATCGTATTTTTAAAAAAATCTAATGATAGGATTTTCCAGAAAATTGAAAAAACCGAAAAATGTCAAGAGTAAAGTGCCATTTTCTGACATTAGATTTCGTTCTAAATGCTTAATCCCTATGTAGAAACGTTAGTTAAGCAAGAATATCGTATTTTTAAAAAAATCTAATGATAGGATTTTTCAGAAAATTGAAAAAACCGTAAAATGTCAAGAGTAAAGTGCCCTTATTTTAAACAATGTATCGTTCTAAATGCTTAATCCCTATGTAAAAAAGTTATTTAAGCAGGAATATGTTATTGAAAAAAATTAGAAAAATTTATTTTAGCCGTAAATCGAAAATAATGGATCGAGCGAATCGGTCGATTGCGCCGAGACGCGCTATGATGCAACAGACGAGCGATTGGAACGCCCGAATATTTTCAAAGTCCCAACGTACCGATCAAGAGTAAAGTACCATTTTCCTACATTAGATTTCGTTCTAAATGCTTAATCCCTATGTAAAAACGTTAGTTAAGCAAGAATATCGTATTTTTAAAAAAATCTAATGATAGGATTTTCCAGAAAATTGAAAAAACCGAAAAATGTCAAGAGTAAAGTGCCATTTTCTGACATTAGATTTCGTTCTAAATGCTTAATCCCTATGTAGAAACGTTAGTTAAGCAAGAATATCGTATTTTTAAAAAAATCTAATGATAGGATTTTTCAGAAAATTGAAAAAACCGTAAAATGTCAAGAGTAAAGTGCCCTTATTTTAAACAATGTATCGTTCTAAATGCTTAATCCCTATGTAAAAAAGTTATTTTAGCAGGAATATGTTATTGAAAAAAATTAGAAAAATTTATTTTAGCCGTAAATCGAAAATAATGGGGACACCGGAGCTGTTCGAAGCGCCGAGCGCGCCACGTACGCCCGAATATTTTCAAAGTCCCAACGTACCGATCAAGAGTAAAGTACCATTTTCCTACATTAGATTTCGTTCTAAATGCTTAATCCCTATGTAAAAACGTTAGTTAAGCAAGAATATCGTATTTTTAAAAAAATCTAATGATAGGATTTCCCAGAAAATTGAAAAAACCGAAAAATGTCAAGAGTAAAGTGCCATTTTCTGACATTAGATTTCGTTCTAAATGCTTAATCCCTATGTAGAAACGTTAGTTAAGCAAGAATATCGTATTTTTAAAAAAATCTAATGATAGGATTTTTCAGAAAATTGAAAAAACCGTAAAATGTCAAGAGTAAAGTGCCCTTATTTTAAACAATGTATCGTTCTAAATGCTTAATCCCTATGTAAAAAAGTTATTTTAGCAGGAATATGTTATTGAAAAAAATTAGAAAAATTTATTTTAGCCGTAAATCGAAAATAATGGGGACACCGGAGCTGTTCGAAGCGCCGAGCGCGCCGCGTACGCCCGAATATTTTCAAAGTCCCAACGTACCGATCAAGAGTAAAGTACCATTTTCCTACATTAGATTTCGTTCTAAATGCTTAATCCCTATGTAAAAACGTTAGTTAAGCAAGAATATCGTATTTTTAAAAAAATCTAATGATAGGATTTTCCAGAAAATTGAAAAAACCGAAAAATGTCAAGAGTAAAGTGCCATTTTCTGACATTAGATTTCGTTCTAAATGCTTAATCCCTATGTAGAAACGTTAGTTAAGCAAGAATATCGTATTTTTAAAAAAATCTAATGATAGGATTTTTCAGAGAATTGAAAAAACCGTAAAATGTCAAGAGTAAAGTGCCCTTACTTTAAACAATGTATCGTTCTAAATGCTTAATCCCTATGTAAAAAAGTTATTTAAGCAGGAATATGTTATTGAAAAAAATTAGAAAAATTTATTTTAGCCGTAAATCGAAAATAATGGATCGAGCGAATCGGTCGATTGCGCCGAGACGCGCTATGATGCAACAGACGAGCGATTGGAACGCCCGAATATTTTCAAAGTCCCAACGTACCGATCAAGAGTAAAGTACCATTTTCCTACATTAGATTTCGTTCTAAATGCTTAATCCCTATGTAAAAACGTTAGTTAAGCAAGAATATCGTATTTTTAAAAAAATCTAATGATAGGATTTTCCAGAAAATTGAAAAAACCGAAAAATGTCAAGAGTAAAGTGCCATTTTCTGACATTAGATTTCGTTCTAAATGCTTAATCCCTATGTAGAAACGTTAGTTAAGCAAGAATATCGTATTTTTAAAAAAATCTAATGATAGGATTTTTCAGAAAATTGAAAAAACCGTAAAATGTCAAGAGTAAAGTGCCCTTATTTTAAACAATGTATCGTTCTAAATGCTTAATCCCTATGTAAAAAAGTTATTTTAGCAGGAATATGTTATTGAAAAAAATTAGAAAAATTTATTTTAGCCGTAAATCGAAAATAATGGGGACACCGGAGCTGTTCGAAGCGCCGAGCGCGCCGCGTACGCCCGAATATTTTCAAAGTCCCAACGTACCGATCAAGAGTAAAGTACCATTTTCCTACATTAGATTTCGTTCTAAATGCTTAATCCCTATGTAAAAACGTTAGTTAAGCAAGAATATCGTATTTTTAAAAAAATCTAATGATAGGATTTTCCAGAAAATTGAAAAAACCGAAAAATGTCAAGAGTAAAGTGCCATTTTCTGACATTAGATTTCGTTCTAAATGCTTAATCCCTATGTAGAAACGTTAGTTAAGCAAGAATATCGTATTTTTAAAAAAATCTAATGATAGGATTTTTCAGAAAATTGAAAAAACCGTAAAATGTCAAGAGTAAAGTGCCCTTATTTTAAACAATGTATCGTTCTAAATGCTTAATCCCTATGTAAAAAAGTTATTTAAGCAGGAATATGTTATTGAAAAAAATTAGAAAAATTTATTTTAGCCGTAAATCGAAAATAATGGATCGAGCGAATCGGTCGATTGCGCCGAGACGCGCTATGATGCAACAGACGAGCGATTGGAACGCCCGAATATTTTCAAAGTCCCAACGTACCGATCAAGGGTAAAGTACCATTTTCCTACATTAGATTTCGTTCTAAATGCTTAATCCCTATGTAAAAACGTTAGTTAAGCAAGAATATCGTATTTTTAAAAAAATCTAATGATAGGATTTCCCAGAAAATTGAAAAAACCGAAAAATGTCAAGAGTAAAGTGCCATTTTCTGACATTAGATTTCGTTCTAAATGCTTAATCCCTATGTAGAAACGTTAGTTAAGCAAGAATATCGTATTTTTAAAAAAATCTAATGATAGGATTTTTCAGAAAATTGAAAAAACCGTAAAATGTCAAGAGTAAAGTGCCCTTATTTTAAACAATGTATCGTTCTAAATGCTTAATCCCTATGTAAAAAAGTTATTTTAGCAGGAATATGTTATTGAAAAAAATTAGAAAAATTTATTTTAGCCGTAAATCGAAAATAATGGATCGAGCGAATCGGTCGATTGCGCCGAGACGCGCTATGATGCAACAGACGAGCGATTGGAACGCCCGAATATTTTCAAAGTCCCAACGTACCGATCAAGAGTAAAGTACCATTTTCCTACATTAGATTTCGTTCTAAATGCTTAATCCCTATGTAAAAACGTTAGTTAAGCAAGAATATCGTATTTTTAAAAAAATCTAATGATAGGATTTCCCAGAAAATTGAAAAAACCGAAAAATGTCAAGAGTAAAGTGCCATTTTCTGACATTAGATTTCGTTCTAAATGCTTAATCCCTATGTAGAAACGTTAGATAAGCAAGAATATCGTATTTTTAAAAAAATCTAATGATAGGATTTTTCAGAAAATTGAAAAAACCGTAAAATGTCAAGAGTAAAGTGCCCTTATTTTAAACAATGTATCGTTCTAAATGCTTAATC
This sequence comes from Megalopta genalis, assembly GCF_051020955.1. Taxonomy (NCBI): domain Eukaryota; kingdom Metazoa; phylum Arthropoda; class Insecta; order Hymenoptera; family Halictidae; genus Megalopta; species Megalopta genalis. The sequence continues at coordinate 71,940 of NW_027476475.1, forward strand.
CCTATGTAAAAAAGTTATTTTAGCAGGAATATGTTATTGAAAAAAATTAGAAAAATTTATTTTAGCCGTAAATCGAAAATAATGGATCGAGCGAATCGGTCGATTGCGCCGAGACGCGCTATGATGCAACAGACGAGCGATTGGAACGCCCGAATATTTTCAAAGTCCCAACGTACCGATCAAGAGTAAAGTACCATTTTCCTACATTAGATTTCGTTCTAAATGCTTAATCCCTATGTAAAAACGTTAGTTAAGCAAGAATATCGTATTTTTAAAAAAATCTAATGATAGGATTTCCCAGAAAATTGAAAAAACCGAAAAATGTCAAGAGTAAAGTGCCATTTTCTGACATTAGATTTCGTTCTAAATGCTTAATCCCTATGTAGAAACGTTAGTTAAGCAAGAATATCGTATTTTTAAAAAAATCTAATGATAGGATTTTTCAGAAAATTGAAAAAACCGTAAAATGTCAAGAGTAAAGTGCCCTTACTTTAAACAATGTATCGTTCTAAATGCTTAATCCCTATGTAAAAAAGTTATTTAAGCAGGAATATGTTATTGAAAAAAATTAGAAAAATTTATTTTAGCCGTAAATCGAAAATAATGGATCGAGCGAATCGGTCGATTGCGCCGAGACGCGCTATGATGCAACAGACGAGCGATTGGAACGCCCGAATATTTTCAAAGTCCCAACGTACCGATCAAGAGTAAAGTACCATTTTCCTACATTAGATTTCGTTCTAAATGCTTAATCCCTATGTAAAAACGTTAGTTAAGCAAGAATATCGTATTTTTAAAAAAATCTAATGATAGGATTTTCCAGAAAATTGAAAAAACCGAAAAATGTCAAGAGTAAAGTGCCATTTTCTGACATTAGATTTCGTTCTAAATGCTTAATCCCTATGTAGAAACGTTAGTTAAGCAAGAATATCGTATTTTTAAAAAAATCTAATGATAGGATTTTTCAGAAAATTGAAAAAACCGTAAAATGTCAAGAGTAAAGTGCCCTTATTTTAAACAATGTATCGTTCTAAATGCTTAATCCCTATGTAAAAAAGTTATTTAAGCAGGAATATGTTATTGAAAAAAATTAGAAAAATTTATTTTAGCCGTAAATCGAAAATAATGGATCGAGCGAATCGGTCGATTGCGCCGAGACGCGCTATGATGCAACAGACGAGCGATTGGAACGCCCGAATATTTTCAAAGTCCCAACGTACCGATCAAGAGTAAAGTACCATTTTCCTACATTAGATTTCGTTCTAAATGCTTAATCCCTATGTAAAAACGTTAGTTAAGCAAGAATATCGTATTTTTAAAAAAATCTAATGATAGGATTTCCCAGAAAATTGAAAAAACCGAAAAATGTCAAGAGTAAAGTGCCATTTTCTGACATTAGATTTCGTTCTAAATGCTTAATCCCTATGTAGAAACGTTAGTTAAGCAAGAATATCGTATTTTTAAAAAAATCTAATGATAGGATTTTTCAGAAAATTGAAAAAACCGTAAAATGTCAAGAGTAAAGTGCCCTTATTTTAAACAATGTATCGTTCTAAATGCTTAATCCCTATGTAAAAAAGTTATTTTAGCAGGAATATGTTATTGAAAAAAATTAGAAAAATTTATTTTAGCCGTAAATCGAAAATAATGGGGACACCGGAGCTGTTCGAAGCGCCGAGCGCGCCGCGTACGCCCGAATATTTTCAAAGTCCCAACGTACCGATCAAGAGTAAAGTACCATTTTCCTACATTAGATTTCGTTCTAAATGCTTAATCCCTATGTAAAAACGTTAGTTAAGCAAGAATATCGTATTTTTAAAAAAATCTAATGATAGGATTTTCCAGAAAATTGAAAAAACCGAAAAATGTCAAGAGTAAAGTGCCATTTTCTGACATTAGATTTCGTTCTAAATGCTTAATCCCTATGTAGAAACGTTAGTTAAGCAAGAATATCGTATTTTTAAAAAAATCTAATGATAGGATTTTTCAGAAAATTGAAAAAACCGTAAAATGTCAAGAGTAAAGTGCCCTTATTTTAAACAATGTATCGTTCTAAATGCTTAATCCCTATGTAAAAAAGTTATTTAAGCAGGAATATGTTATTGAAAAAAATTAGAAAAATTTATTTTAGCCGTAAATCGAAAATAATGGATCGAGCGAATCGGTCGATTGCGCCGAGACGCGCTATGATGCAACAGACGAGCGATTGGAACGCCCGAATATTTTCAAAGTCCCAACGTACCGATCAAGAGTAAAGTACCATTTTCCTACATTAGATTTCGTTCTAAATGCTTAATCCCTATGTAAAAACGTTAGTTAAGCAAGAATATCCCCCCCGTGTCCGCTACCTTGTCGTGGTGGGGGGGCTTCGTGCCCCAATGATCCTCAAGGCTGTGCCGGCGGGGATTTTATTCCCTGGCAGGTCCTACCTAGCCGGAGTGGCTTGAGGTGAGGGGCCAACTAAAGTCGGACACATACCGTAAACCTGTGGTCATGTTTTACAGGAACGGGGGTCTTGCCTTAGCCGGCTGGACCGCGAGGATGACAACCTCTCTAAAAAATCCCTAGCCCCAAGCAGCGTTGCGCGGTGAAGAGGGCGTAGCTGGAGTCAGCGCCAGCTATGGTTGGTGGGTGCACCAATCGTTAGCGGACAACCCCGGGGTACCTGGCGATCCCCCGGGCGTATTAGCCTTCCCCGGGTATGGCGGCTCTACCCGGGGTGACCTCCTTTCCGACCACACTCGTGGGATTTATCATGGATAGTTCACAAATAAAAAAAACCGGGGAGGGGGGAAACGAGAGGGAGGAGGAGGCGCGCGTAGCTAGCGTGCGCCTCGAGCGCATGGATGGGTCGGTGTTGCGGGAACTTCCCGCAACACGCGGCAGAGAGAGGTTCGCTTTGGACCTTGGCGAATGCGATGCGGGAGAGGAGTCCGACCACTCGGTCTCCTCTCACCGCTCTTCGCAGAGCGCCCCTGGCTCCTCAATAGGGAGGAAGCGGGGAAGGCCGCCAACTACTGGGCAGTACGTTGGCCTCTATGAGGCCAAACGTAAGTTGACGGAGGCCAACAAGGGCCTCATCGCGGCGATCTTCGACCCGGTGGCCCCGGGGCCGCAGCCCGGGAGATCGGTCGACCCACTTCCGGACGAGGTGGAGGTCGCCGCGAATCTTCGCAGTCGTCCGACGCGGGACGTGGCGGCGTCAATAATGGAGAGCCTGGCCGAAGTGGCCAGGATCTCCAGCGCAACAAGGGAGTTGCGGCCGGCCACGGTGCGGGTCCTGCAGGCGGCGGCCCTGAACAGCCGGGCGGGCGTTGCGGAGCTGGCCATGAGGTCAGCTTCCGACGCCACCCGGCTGTTGGAAGCAGAGAACGCTCTCCTCAGAGAGCAGATGGCGGAGTTGCGGACCGAGGTGGCCCGACTCCGTCAGGCGGTGGAGGCGAAGCCGGCAGCAGCCGAGATGCCTCCGCCGCCGGCTCCTGAGGGGGGCACGGGGCCGCTGGTTGGCGCCGGCGCCCGGGGGCCCCAACGCCCTGGGCGAGGGAGGCCCTTGCCGGCGTCCGCAGCGGCGCCGGCAAACTTGCTGCATCAGATCGACTCCCTGATCGATGCCAAGCTGGCATCGTTCAGGAGGGAGCTGATCCCGCGGATGCAGGATCCGCGGTCGGTGCCGCCCGTGCGGCCCGCCCCCAGCCCGTCGATAGGCAAGAAAGGGGGGAGAAAGGGTGGCAGTGGAGGAGGGGCTGCTTCCGCTAAGGCGGCGCAGATGCAGCCCCCACAGCAGAGGGCTGCCTCTGCTGTTGTGCCGCCCTCCACCACACCTCCTACTGAGCTGTGGTCGAGGGTAGTTGGCCGAAGGGCCAAAAAGGCGGCTGCCGCAGCTAAACCTGCGGCGGCTGCCAAGGCCTCTTCGGCCGGGAGGGCGGCGAAACGGGTGGCACCGGCTGCCCCGAAGAGGGCTCCCCTGCCGCCGCGTCCGCCCCGCACGGCTGCCGTTACGATAACGGTACCGGCCGGCGGGGCGATGACGTACGCCGAGGCGATGGCCACTGCCAGGTCGAAGGTTGACCTGGCAGAGATTGGCATCGCCTCGTTAAAGCCCAGGAGAGCGGTGACGGGGGGAATCATTTTGGAGGTCCCCGGGGCTGATGGGGCAGCTAAGGCCACTGCCCTAGCTGCGAAGATGGCGGACGCGCTGGCGGGAACCGGCGTGAAGGTCGCGCGCCCAATTAAGAAGGCCGATCTAAGGGTGCGCGGCCTGGTCGACTCGACCACGCCGGAGGAGGTTGCCGTGGCCGTCGCCCATGTAGGAGGGTGCGACCGGGGGGATGTTAAGACCGGCGAAATCCGGTCTTCCCCCTCCGGTTTGGGCACCCTCTGGGTCCAGTGCCCTGCTGCGGCCGCGCGTAAAGTTGCGGTCGCGGGCAAGCTCACGGTCGGCTGGACCCGGGCGACGGTGGAGGCCCTCAGCGCCCGGCCCCTGCAGTGCTATCGCTGCCTTGGCCTAGGCCATACAACTCAGCGATGCACTGCGGCCGAGGATCGTTCCGACTGCTGCTTTGGGTGCGGCAGTCGGGACCACAAGGTGGCCGGCTGTACGGCGAAGCCCAACTGCCCGCTCTGTGCGGGAGCGGGCAAGCCGGCCGGCCACCGCCTCGGTAGCCGGGCGTGCCCCGCCAGCGCGAAACGCGGCAGGGGCAGTAGGGGGAGGAAATCCGCGGTGGCCAAGGCGACGGCCACCGTGGCTACTAAGCCAAAGGTGGCACCCAAAGGTGCCACCGTCGCGCCCGCGGGGGCGGATGGGGCCAAAGAGGCCCCAGACGCCACCGCTCCCGCGGCGGCGATGGAGGTGGAGGCCTGCCCGTAATGGGGCCCAAGGGCCCTATAATACAGGCCAACCTGAACCGCTCGGCCAGGGCACAGGACCTCCTGGTGCAATTCCTGGCCGAGCGGGGTGCCGGGTTGGCCGTAGCGGCGGAGCCGTACAGGATTCCCGATCATCCACATTGGATGGGGGACCTGAGCGGCTCCGCCGTTATAATATGGGTAGGCCGGCCGGGGTCCCCGGCGTGCTCCGTTATCGAGCGCGGCCGGGGATACCTGGCCGTTGACTGGGGCGGCACCGCGGTTGTGGCGATCTATGCACCTCCAAGGTGGTCCCTCGAGGAGTTTGTGCAGTATCTGGACGGGGTGGGGAGATGCGTCTCCCGCTGCCAGCCCCGTCCGGTGCTGGTCCTGGGGGACTTCAACGCCAAGTCGCCGGCTTGGGGTTCCCCCAGGACGAACCCGAGGGGCCGGGAGGTGCTTGACTGGGCGGCGGGACTCGAGCTCCGTCTTTTAAACACGGGCTCGGTCCATACGTGCGTGCGGCATAATGGGGGGTCCATCGTTGACCTTTCATGGGCAACGCCCCCCGCCGCGCGCCGTATTACGGGGTGGAGGGTGGCGGAGGAGGTCGAGACACTGTCTGACCACAGGTACATTGTTCTCGGCCTCTCCGCCGCCCCATCGACGCCCCGACGTCGCCCCGCTGATGAGGGATCGCCTCAGCCGCGGTGGGCGCTAAAGCGCCTCGACCAGGACGCCCTGATGGCGGCAGCCCACGTCGTGGCCTGGCCAGCAACATCGGCCGGGCCAGTCGACGGGACAAGGGAGGCCCAATGGTTCCGGGGCGCAATGACGTCCATTTGCGACGTCGCCATGCCCCGGGCCAGGGTTTTCCCGAGGAAGGCGGTGTACTGGTGGTCGCGCGCGATAGCGGATTTGCGCACAGAGTGCGTTCGCGCGCGACGCCAGTACGCCCGCGCCCGTCGACGACGGCGTTCCGACGTGGAGCTGGCTATCCAGCTGTATGGGCGATACAGGGAGAAGGTGGTCGCCCTGCAGCTGGCCATCAGACAAGCAAAGAGCCAGGCCTGGCGCGACCTCCTCGGCACTATCAACCGAGATCCATGGGGGCGCCCATATAAAATGGCGATGGGACGATTACGTCCCTGGGCGCCCCCTCTGACGGAGAGCCTGGATCCGGGGATGCTCGGACGGGTCGTGGACGCGCTATTCCCCGTCAGCGGGGAGGCGTCCCGGCCCGTCCCTCAGCTAGAGGGACACGAGTGGTCCCCGGATCTGGAGGTCGCGCCGGAGGAAATGGCCGGGGTAGTCAAATGGCTCCGGGGCAAGAATACTGCCCCGGGGCCGGACGGTATCCCCGGCCGGGTCTGGCTGCTTGCCATGGGCGTCCTGGGCGAGAGGCTTAGAGGCCTCTACTCCGGGCTCCTGAGGTCCGGGGTGTTCCCGGACTTCTGGAGGAGAAGTCGGATGGTCCTCTTAAGGAAGGATGGGAGGCCTGCGGATTCTCCCTCCGCGTACCGGCCCATTTGCCTCCTGGACGAGGTGGGCAAGATCTTTGAAAAGATCATTGCTGCCCGCCTCGCCAGGCACCTGTCCCGCGTTGGCCCCGATCTGGCGGACTGCCAGTTCGGCTTCCGGGAGGGGCGATCGACGGTCGATGCAATCGACCGTCTAAAGTCCCTCTCGGACAATGCCGTGGCACGGGGCGGGGTGTGCTTGGCGGTGTCGATAGACATCGTCAATGCGTTTAACACCCTGCCCTGGTCCGCCATTAGGGAGGCCCTGGTTGAACACCAGGTGCCTCCCTATCTGAGGCGGGTAATCGGGGCCTACCTGCGGGGCAGGTGGGTGGAATACCCGGGCCGGTACGGGACGATACGGAGGGAAGTGGACTGCGGGGTCCCACAGGGGTCCGTGTTAGGACCACTCCTGTGGGACCTGGGATATAACGCGGTCCTGAAGGCCTCCCTACCCGACGGTGCCACCCTCATCTGCTATGCAGATGACACATTGGTGGTCGCCGTCGGGGACACCTTCGAGAGGACCATCCGACGAGCGGAAGTTGCGGTGGCAGCCGTCGTCGCGAGGATCCACGGTCTGGGGCTGAAGGTAGCCCCGGAGAAGGCCGAGGCCGTCTGGTTTGGACGGCCTTGGTCTCGGCCACGGGCCAGATCGTGGATCTGGGTTGGAGGAGCCTGCGTCGAGGTGAAGTCCGAGATCAAGTATCTCGGACTGATCCTCGACAGCCACTGGAGGTTCGGAGCACATTTCGGCCGCCTCGTCCCCCGAGTTGAGAGGGCGGCGGCCGCGTTAGGCCGCCTGTTGCCCAATATCGGGGGACCGGGCGATATGGTGCGCCGCCTATACCTAGGCGTGGTGCGGTCAATGGTATTATACGGCGCCCCGATTTGGGCGCCGTCCGTGAGGGCAAGCCGGCGCAGCACATTGTTGTTGCGCCGGCTTCAGAGGCAAATGGCCCTTCGCCTCATACGGGGGTACCGCACCACGTCTACCGTGGCGGCGCTTGCTCTGGCGGGAGAAATTCCCTTCGAGCTGCAGGCGGCGATGCGCGCCTATGTCTATAGGCGCATATGCATCGCTGGCCGGGCTCGGGGGGACCCGCCGGAGCAGGAGGCGGTCGAGGGCTTCGAGCTCCAGGCCCGGGGACTAGCGCTCGCCAGGTGGCATGCGGAGCTTTGTTCCCATGCCGCCGAGCGCGTCCCCGGGGCTCTCCTGCCGCACTTCACCACGTGGCGGGAGAGGCGGTTTGGCAGGCTCTCCTACCGTGCGACGCAGGTATTCACCGGGCATGGCTGCTTCGGTGTCTACCTGTGTCGCATCGGTCGGGAAGCGACGACGGTGTGCCACCACTGTGGCGCGGAGGAGGACTCGGCGCAGCATACACTGGAGGTGTGCCCCGCCTTTTCAGTGCTGCGCCGAGTCCTAACTAGGGAAGTTGGTGGCGACCTCGCTCTCTCCAGCTTAGTTGGGGCCATGCTGGAGAGCCCGACAAAATGGGCGGCAGCTATAGCCTTCTGCGAACAGGTAATGTTGCAGAAGGAGGCTGCCGAGCGGGGTCGCCGTGAGCGGGGGGTGCGGCGTGTGCGCCCACGCCTAGAGCCCCCCCCGAGTAGCTGATACTAGGCGGGCGGCGGGTGTACCGGACCATGCCGGTTTAATTGCCCGCCGCCCGCCAACCGAGGATGCCATATTTTAAAGTGGGGGCGACAAAACCGTCGCCCCCGACGGCCGCTGGTGCGGCCGTCGTGAAGAGGCGGTGCGGGGTGCGGTCCCCCGCACCGCCGAATCAAGATGATTCATGGGGGGGAGGATTAATCTCCCCCCGGGACGCGGCCGGCCACCGCTCCATCCTGGTGGCCGGCCAGGCGAGGGGGAGCTGCGGTCGTGTTCTTGAAGAGTTCCCGCGGCTCCCCCGTTAATCGCCAGCGCCCTAGGCCGCCGTGGGGGTTTTAGCGGGTCGAACCCCGCACTACCCCCCCTCCGCCCTTCGGGCGGAGCGGGGGTGTCTGACCTGCAGATTTCCCCCACGTTAATAAAAAAAAAAAAAAAAAAAAAAAAAAAAAAAAAAAAAGTTAAGCAAGAATATCGTATTTTTAAAAAAATCTAATGATAGGATTTCCCAGAAAATTGAAAAAACCGAAAAATGTCAAGAGTAAAGTGCCATTTTCTGACATTAGATTTCGTTCTAAATGCTTAATCCCTATGTAGAAACGTTAGTTAAGCAAGAATATCGTATTTTTAAAAAAATCTAATGATAGGATTTTTCAGAAAATTGAAAAAACCGTAAAATGTCAAGAGTAAAGTGCCCTTATTTTAAACAATGTATCGTTCTAAATGCTTAATCCCTATGTAAAAAAGTTATTTTAGCAGGAATATGTTATTGAAAAAAATTAGAAAAATTTATTTTAGCCGTAAATCGAAAATAATGGATCGAGCGAATCGGTCGATTGCGCCGAGACGCGCTATGATGCAACAGACGAGCGATTGGAACGCCCGAATATTTTCAAAGTCCCAACGTACCGATCAAGAGTAAAGTACCATTTTCCTACATTAGATTTCGTTCTAAATGCTTAATCCCTATGTAAAAACGTTAGTTAAGCAAGAATATCGTATTTTTAAAAAAATCTAATGATAGGATTTCCCAGAAAATTGAAAAAACCGAAAAATGTCAAGAGTAAAGTGCCATTTTCTGACATTAGATTTCGTTCTAAATGCTTAATCCCTATGTAGAAACGTTAGTTAAGCAAGAATATCGTATTTTTAAAAAAATCTAATGATAGGATTTTTCAGAAAATTGAAAAAACCGTAAAATGTCAAGAGTAAAGTGCCCTTATTTTAAACAATGTATCGTTCTAAATGCTTAATCCCTATGTAAAAAAGTTATTTTAGCAGGAATATGTTATTGAAAAAAATTAGAAAAATTTATTTTAGCCGTAAATCGAAAATAATGGGGACACCGGAGCTGTTCGAAGCGCCGAGCGCGCCGCGTACGCCCGAATATTTTCAAAGTCCCAACGTACCGATCAAGAGTAAAGTACCATTTTCCTACATTAGATTTCGTTCTAAATGCTTAATCCCTATGTAAAAACGTTAGTTAAGCAAGAATATCGTATTTTTAAAAAAATCTAATGATAGGATTTTCCAGAAAATTGAAAAAACCGAAAAATGTCAAGAGTAAAGTGCCATTTTCTGACATTAGATTTCGTTCTAAATGCTTAATCCCTATGTAGAAACGTTAGTTAAGCAAGAATATCGTATTTTTAAAAAAATCTAATGATAGGATTTTTCAGAAAATTGAAAAAACCGTAAAATGTCAAGAGTAAAGTGCCCTTATTTTAAACAATGTATCGTTCTAAATGCTTAATCCCTATGTAAAAAAGTTATTTAAGCAGGAATATGTTATTGAAAAAAATTAGAAAAATTTATTTTAGCCGTAAATCGAAAATAATGGATCGAGCGAATCGGTCGATTGCGCCGAGACGCGCTATGATGCAACAGACGAGCGATTGGAACGCCCGAATATTTTCAAAGTCCCAACGTACCGATCAAGAGTAAAGTACCATTTTCCTACATTAGATTTCGTTCTAAATGCTTAATCCCTATGTAAAAACGTTAGTTAAGCAAGAATATCGTATTTTTAAAAAAATCTAATGATAGGATTTCCCAGAAAATTGAAAAAACCGAAAAATGTCAAGAGTAAAGTGCCATTTTCTGACATTAGATTTCGTTCTAAATGCTTAATCCCTATGTAGAAACGTTAGTTAAGCAAGAATATCGTATTTTTAAAAAAATCTAATGATAGGATTTTTCAGAAAATTGAAAAAACCGTAAAATGTCAAGAGTAAAGTGCCCTTATTTTAAACAATGTATCGTTCTAAATGCTTAATCCCTATGTAAAAAAGTTATTTAAGCAGGAATATGTTATTGAAAAAAATTAGAAAAATTTATTTTAGCCGTAAATCGAAAATAATGGATCGAGCGAATCGGTCGATTGCGCCGAGACGCGCTATGATGCAACAGACGAGCGATTGGAACCCCCGAATATTTTCAAAGTCCCAACGTACCGATCAAGAGTAAAGTACCATTTTCCTACATTAGATTTCGTTCTAAATGCTTAATCCCTATGTAAAAACGTTAGTTAAGCAAGAATATCGTATTTTTAAAAAAATCTAATGATAGGATTTTCCAGAAAATTGAAAAAACCGAAAAATGTCAAGAGTAAAGTGCCATTTTCTGACATTAGATTTCGTTCTAAATGCTTAATCCCTATGTAGAAACGTTAGTTAAGCAAGAATATCGTATTTTTAAAAAAATCTAATGATAGGATTTTTCAGAAAATTGAAAAAACCGTAAAATGTCAAGAGTAAAGTGCCCTTATTTTAAACAATGTATCGTTCTAAATGCTTAATCCCTATGTAAAAAAGTTATTTTAGCAGGAATATGTTATTGAAAAAAATTAGAAAAATTTATTTTAGCCGTAAATCGAAAATAATGGATCGAGCGAATCGGTCGATTGCGCCGAGACGCGCTATGATGCAACAGACGAGCGATTGGAACGCCCGAATATTTTCAAAGTCCCAACGTACCGATCAAGAGTAAAGTACCATTTTCCTACATTAGATTTCGTTCTAAATGCTTAATCCCTATGTAAAAACGTTAGTTAAGCAAGAATATCGTATTTTTAAAAAAATCTAATGATAGGATTTCCCAGAAAATTGAAAAAACCGAAAAATGTCAAGAGTAAAGTGCCATTTTCTGACATTAGATTTCGTTCTAAATGCTTAATCCCTATGTAGAAACGTTAGTTAAGCAAGAATATCGTATTTTTAAAAAAATCTAATGATAGGATTTTTCAGAAAATTGAAAAAACCGTAAAATGTCAAGAGTAAAGTGCCCTTATTTTAAACAATGTATCGTTCTAAATGCTTAATCCCTATGTAAAAAAGTTATTTTAGCAGGAATATGTTATTGAAAAAAATTAGAAAAATTTATTTTAGCCGTAAATCGAAAATAATGGGGACACCGGAGCTGTTCGAAGCGCCGAGCGCGCCGCGTACGCCCGAATATTTTCAAAGTCCCAACGTACCGATCAAGAGTAAAGTACCATTTTCCTACATTAGATTTCGTTCTAAATGCTTAATCCCTATGTAAAAACGTTAGTTAAGCAAGAATATCGTATTTTTAAAAAAATCTAATGATAGGATTTTCCAGAAAATTGAAAAAACCGAAAAATGTCAAGAGTAAAGTGCCATTTTCTGACATTAGATTTCGTTCTAAATGCTTAATCCCTATGTAGAAACGTTAGTTAAGCAAGAATATCGTATTTTTAAAAAAATCTAATGATAGGATTTTTCAGAAAATTGAAAAAACCGTAAAATGTCAAGAGTAAAGTGCCCTTATTTTAAACAATGTATCGTTCTAAATGCTTAATCCCTATGTAAAAAAGTTATTTAAGCAGGAATATGTTATTGAAAAAAATTAGAAAAATTTATTTTAGCCGTAAATCGAAAATAATGGATCGAGCGAATCGGTCGATTGCGCCGAGACGCGCTATGATGCAACAGACGAGCGATTGGAACGCCCGAATATTTTCAAAGTCCCAACGTACCGATCAAGAGTAAAGTACCATTTTCCTACATTAGATTTCGTTCTAAATGCTTAATCCCTATGTAAAAACGTTAGTTAAGCAAGAATATCGTATTTTTAAAAAAATCTAATGATAGGATTTCCCAGAAAATTGAAAAAACCGAAAAATGTCAAGAGTAAAGTGCCATTTTCTGACATTAGATTTCGTTCTAAATGCTTAATCCCTATGTAGAAACGTTAGTTAAGCAAGAATATCGTATTTTTAAAAAAATCTAATGATAGGATTTTTCAGAAAATTGAAAAAACCGTAAAATGTCAAGAGTAAAGTGCCCTTATTTTAAACAATGTATCGTTCTAAATGCTTAATCCCTATGTAAAAAAGTTATTTAAGCAGGAATATGTTATTGAAAAAAATTAGAAAAATTTATTTTAGCCGTAAATCGAAAATAATGGATCGAGCGAATCGGTCGATTGCGCCGAGACGCGCTATGATGCAACAGACGAGCGATTGGAACCCCCGAATATTTTCAAAGTCCCAACGTACCGATCAAGAGTAAAGTACCATTTTCCTACATTAGATTTCGTTCTAAATGCTTAATCCCTATGTAAAAACGTTAGTTAAGCAAGAATATCGTATTTTTAAAAAAATCTAATGATAGGATTTTCCAGAAAATTGAAAAAACCGAAAAATGTCAAGAGTAAAGTGCCATTTTCTGACATTAGATTTCGTTCTAAATGCTTAATCCCTATGTAGAAACGTTAGTTAAGCAAGAATATCGTATTTTTAAAAAAATCTAATGATAGGATTTTTCAGAAAATTGAAAAAACCGTAAAATGTCAAGAGTAAAGTGCCCTTATTTTAAACAATGTATCGTTCTAAATGCTTAATCCCTATGTAAAAAAGTTATTTTAGCAGGAATATGTTATTGAAAAAAATTAGAAAAATTTATTTTAGCCGTAAATCGAAAATAATGGGGACACCGGAGCTGTTCGAAGCGCCGAGCGCGCCGCGTACGCCCGAATATTTTCAAAGTCCCAACGTACCGATCAAGAGTAAAGTACCATTTTCCTACATTAGATTTCGTTCTAAATGCTTAATCCCTATGTAAAAACGTTAGTTAAGCAAGAATATCGTATTTTTAAAAAAATCTAATGATAGGATTTTCCAGAAAATTGAAAAAACCGAAAAATGTCAAGAGTAAAGTGCCATTTTCTGACATTAGATTTCGTTCTAAATGCTTAATCCCTATGTAGAAACGTTAGTTAAGCAAGAATATCGTATTTTTAAAAAAATCTAATGATAGGATTTTTCAGAAAATTGAAAAAACCGTAAAATGTCAAGAGTAAAGTGCCCTTATTTTAAACAATGTATCGTTCTAAATGCTTAATCCCTATGTAAAAAAGTTATTTAAGCAGGAATATGTTATTGAAAAAAATTAGAAAAATTTATTTTAGCCGTAAATCGAAAATAATGGATCGAGCGAATCGGTCGATTGCGCCGAGACGCGCTATGATGCAACAGACGAGCGATTGGAACGCCCGAATATTTTCAAAGTCCCAACGTACCGATCAAGAGTAAAGTACCATTTTCCTACATTAGATTTCGTTCTAAATGCTTAATCCCTATGTAAAAACGTTAGTTAAGCAAGAATATCGTATTTTTAAAAAAATCTAATGATAGGATTTTCCAGAAAATTGAAAAAACCGAAAAATGTCAAGAGTAAAGTGCCATTTTCTGACATTAGATTTCGTTCTAAATGCTTAATCCCTATGTAGAAACGTTAGTTAAGCAAGAATATCGTATTTTTAAAAAAATCTAATGATAGGATTTTTCAGAAAATTGAAAAAACCGTAAAATGTCAAGAGTAAAGTGCCCTTATTTTAAACAATGTATCGTTCTAAATGCTTAATCCCTATGTAAAAAAGTTATTTAAGCAGGAATATGTTATTGAAAAAAATTAGAAAAATTTATTTTAGCCGTAAATCGAAAATAATGGATCGAGCGAATCGGTCGATTGCGCCGAGACGCGCTATGATGCAACAGACGAGCGATTGGAACGCCCGAATATTTTCAAAGTCCCAACGTACCGATCAAGAGTAAAGTACCATTTTCCTACATTAGATTTCGTTCTAAATGCTTAATCCCTATGTAAAAACGTTAGTTAAGCAAGAATATCGTATTTTTAAAAAAATCTAATGATAGGATTTCCCAGAAAATTGAAAAAACCGAAAAATGTCAAGAGTAAAGTGCCATTTTCTGACATTAGATTTCGTTCTAAATGCTTAATCCCTATGTAGAAACGTTAGTTAAGCAAGAATATCGTATTTTTAAAAAAATCTAATGATAGGATTTTTCAGAAAATTGAAAAAACCGTAAAATGTCAAGAGTAAAGTGCCCTTATTTTAAACAATGTATCGTTCTAAATGCTTAATCCCTATGTAAAAAAGTTATTTTAGCAGGAATATGTTATTGAAAAAAATTAGAAAAATTTATTTTAGCCGTAAATCGAAAATAATGGATCGAGCGAATCGGTCGATTGCGCCGAGACGCGCTATGATGCAACAGACGAGCGATTGGAACGCCCGAATATTTTCAAAGTCCCAACGTACCGATCAAGAGTAAAGTACCATTTTCCTACATTAGATTTCGTTCTAAATGCTTAATCCCTATGTAGAAACGTTAGTTAAGCAAGAATATCGTATTTTTAAAAAAATCTAATGATAGGATTTCCCAGAAAATTGAAAAAACCGAAAAATGTCAAGAGTAAAGTGCCATTTTCTGACATTAGATTTCGTTCTAAATGCTTAATCCCTATGTAGAAACGTTAGTTAAGCAAGAATATCGTATTTTTAAAAAAATCTAATGATAGGATTTTTCAGAAAATTGAAAAAACCGTAAAATGTCAAGAGTAAAGTGCCCTTATTTTAAACAATGTATCGTTCTAAATGCTTAATCCCTATGTAAAAAAGTTATCTAAGCAAGAATATGTTATTGAAAAAAATTAGAAAAATTTATTTTAGCCGTAAATCGAAAAGAAGTCTGTTCGTTTCTCTGTCTCTCTCGCGCGATCGAACTATCGATGTTTCCCGACAAACTATTGGAAGTTTAATTAAACTTTATACATGAAATTACTCGTTTTGATCCCCGCTACACAGCCGTATACTTTTTATAATTTTGTGGAATCGGGAACCTTGAAATATTTATCATAACGCGGATCGACTGTCTCTGTCTCTTTCTAGATCGGAAGAATCGATGTTTCCCGGCAAACTATTGGGAGTTTAATTAAACTTTATACATGAAATTACTCGTTCTGATCCCCGCTACACAGCCGTAAACTTTTTATAAATTTGTGGAATCGGGAACCTCGAAATATTTATCATAACGCGGATCGACTGTCTCTGTCTCTTTCTAGATCGGAAGAATCGATGTTTCCCGGCAAACTATTGGGAGATTAATTAAACTTTATACATGAAATTACTCGTTTTGATCCCCGCTACACAGCCGTATACTTTTTATAATTTTGTGGAATCGGGAACCTTGAAATATTTATCATAACGCGGATCGACTGTCTCTGTCTCTTTCTAGATCGGAAGAATCGATGTTTCCCGGCAAACTATTGGGAGTTTAATTAAACTTTATACATGAAATTACTCGTTCTGATCCCCGCTACACAGCCGTAAACTTTTTATAAATTTGTGGAATCGGGAACCTCGAAATATTTATCATAACGCGGATCGACTGTCTCTGTCTCTTTCTAGATCGGAAGAATCGATGTTTCCCGGAAAACTATTGGGAGTTTAATTAAACTTTATACATGAAATTACTCGTTCTGATCCCCGCTACACAGCCGTATACTTTTTATAATTTTGTGGAATCGGGAACCTTGAAATATTTATCATAACGCGGATCGACTGTCTCTGTCTCTTTCTAGATCGGAAGAATCGATGTTTCCCGGCAAACTATTGGGAGTTTAATTAAACTTTATACATGAAATTACTCGTTCTGATCCCCGCTACACAGCCGTATACTTTTTATAATTTTGTGGAATCGGGAACCTCGAAATATTTATCATAACGCGGATCGACTGTCTCTGTCTCTTTCTAGATCGGAAGAATCGATGTTTCCCGGAAAACTATTGGGAGTTTAATTAAACTTTATACATGAAATTACTCGTTCTGATCCCCGCTACACAGCCGTAAACTTTTTATAAATTTGTGGAATCGGGAACCTCGAAATATTTATCATAACGCGGATCGACTGTCTCTGTCTCTTTCTAGATCGGAAGAATCGATGTTTCCCGGAAAACTATTGGGAGTTTAATTAAACTTTATACATGAAATTACTCGTTCTGATCCCCGCTACACAGCCGTATACTTTTTATAATTTTGTGGAATCGGGAACCTTGAAATATTTATCATAACGCGGATCGACTGTCTCTGTCTCTTTCTAGATCGGAAGAATCGATGTTTCCCGGCAAACTATTGGGAGTTTAATTAAACTTTATACATGAAATTACTCGTTCTGATCCCCGCTACACAGCCGTATACTTTTTATAATTTTGTGGAATCGGGAACCTCGAAATATTTATCATAACGCGGATCGACTGTCTCTGTCTCTTTCTAGATCGGAAGAATCGATGTTTCCCGGAAAACTATTGGGAGTTTAATTAAACTTTATACATGAAATTACTCGTTCTGATCCCCGCTACACAGCCGTAAACTTTTTATAAATTTGTGGAATCGGGAACCTCGAAATATTTATCATAACGCGGATCGACTGTCTCTGTCTCTTTCTAGATCGGAAGAATCGATGTTTCCCGGCAAACTATTGGGAGATTAATTAAACTTTATACATGAAATTACTCGTTCTGATCCCCGCTACACAGCCGTATACTTTTTATAATTTTGTGGAATCGGGAACCTCGAAATATTTATCATAACGCGGATCGACTGTCTCTGTCTCTTTCTAGATCGGAAGAATCGATGTTTCCCGGCAAACTATTGGGAGTTTAATTAAACTTTATACATGAAATTACTCGTTCTGATCCCCGCTACACAGCCGTATACTTTTTATAATTTTGTGGAATCGGGAACCTTGAAATATTTATCATAACGCGGATCGACTGTCTCTGTCTCTTTCTAGATCGGAAGAATCGATGTTTCCCGGCAAACTATTGGGAGTTTAATTAAACTTTATACATGAAATTACTCATTCTGATCCCCGCTACACAGCCGTATACTTTTTATAATTTTGTGGAATCGGGAACCTCGAAATATTTATCATAACGCGGATCGACTGTCTCTGTCTCTTTCTAGATCGGAAGAATCGATGTTTCCCGGAAAACTATTGGGAGTTTAATTAAACTTTATACATGAAATTACTCGTTCTGATCCCCGCTACACAGCCGTAAACTTTTTATAAATTTGTGGAATCGGGAACCTCGAAATATTTATCATAACGCGGATCGACTGTCTCTGTCTCTTTCTAGATCGGAAGAATCGATGTTTCCCGGCAAACTATTGGGAGATTAATTAAACTTTATACATGAAATTACTCGTTTTGATCCCCGCTACACAGCCGTATACTTTTTATAATTTTGTGGAATCGGGAACCTTGAAATATTTATCATAACGCGGATCGACTGTCTCTGTCTCTTTCTAGATCGGAAGAATCGATGTTTCCCGGCAAACTATTGGGAGTTTAATTAAACTTTATACATGAAATTACTCGTTTTGATCCCCGCTACACAGCCGTATACTTTTTATAATTTTGTGGAATCGGGAACCTCGAAATATTTATCATAACGCGGATCGACTGTCTCTGTCTCTTTCTAGATCGGAAGAATCGATGTTTCCCGGCAAACTATTGGGAGTTTAATTAAACTTTATACATGAAATTACTCGTTCTGATCCCCGCTACACAGCCGTATACTTTTTATAATTTTGTGGAATCGGGAACCTCGAAATATTTATCATAACGCGGATCGACTGTCTCTGTCTCTTTCTAGATCGGAAGAATCGATGTTTCCCGGCAAACTATTGGGAGTTTAATTAAACTTTATACATGAAATTACTCGTTCTGATCCCCGCTACACAGCCGTATACT
>NW_027476475.1:95000-97500 GCF_051020955.1 Megalopta genalis
GAAGCCCTCGGTAGGTCCCAGTTGTTTTATAGACCGACCGTTGACCTCAAATTTGCTGGCGGAGAGTATCTTGTACTTCTTTTCTTTACCAGCGATCTGGATGGACATAGCCAGACATTTATCGGAGTTGAATTCCAACCCGTACTTTCGTGCCTCTTCCTCAGCCGTTCGAAGCATGCCCTGCATTCCTGAAACGGAGGACGCGAACAAGATCAGGTCATCCGCATACGCCAGTATATTGACCCTTTGCTCCCTGATAACATAGCCGACCTCCTCGGGTAACACCCCTATCACCCGGTCCATGACGATCGAGAATAGCAGGGACGACAAGGGATCGCCCTGCCGCACACCCCTCGCTACCCGGATCGGATCCGATGTCTCTCCACGGACCTGAAGCACGGTTCGGCTATTATGGTACGTCGCTGTTATGTACCTCACAAAGAGCTCCGGGAGTCCCAATCCCCTTAGTGCCGATGTTATGGCATGGTGACTAACGCTGTCAAACGCCTTGGCCACATCTAAGGACACAACGTGAAGCTGCTTTAAGCAGCTCCGTGCGTCACGAAGGGCAGTTGATAGTACAAGAACGTTCTCAGCACAGCCATCGTGTACTCCTCGTTGCCGCTCATCGATGAGACCGGCTTTTGCCAATCTCACCGCCAAGATTTTATGCAGCTGACGAACGACGACTGAAGCCACACTTATAGGACGGAACTCGGATGGTGTTGAGCTTCCGTCCTTCTTAGGGATAAATACCGTCCTGCTGATGAGGAGCTCAGATGGAAATGCCCCTACCGCAAGGATGACATTATAAAATAAGGTTCTTAGAACTACTGGCACACTCCTCCATTGCCTGCTCGAGATGTTATCGAGACCCGATGCCGAGGAGAGCGGGATCTCATTGGCCTGGATCTCATGGCCACGAACCGGCTCAGCGATCCAATGCAGGTCCTCCCTTTCCTGAACTGGATGAAGGTGTTCAATGGGGACAGAAGGACTGGTGAGCATAGGTGTCCAGTACTCCACCATCTCGCCAACGGTTGGTGTTTGAGCCTGCACCGGGCCATCCAGTACAAGCTTGGCCGCGCGAGACATGTCCTTCTTCCAGAGTTCCTGCATGGCCGCATACTCCCTTCTCCTCAGTCTCCACCTCGGCACGGGCCCGGCAGGTGCAGCTTTAGGTGGCCGGAGCAGTGGTGTTCTCCGCTCCTTTACTTTCGCAGAAGGCGTCGGAAAGACTCGTTGAAGCCATCGACAACAAGCACTCGGTGTTATTGGTTCTCGATTAAGAACCGTTCTCGCAAGACTTACGAGTTCCTCCGCTTCATGGGATTTCACCCTTTCGGCCGGATCAATCAGCTTACGGATAGCGTCAATATATTGGCACTGATGTTGCTGTGCCGACGCAGAGTGCTCCTGAACAGGAGTAGGCGAATCCGCCTGTCGATGACTTGTGTCATGATGTTGAGTGACACTGGAGGTTGAAGGTTGAGACTCAACGGCAGTTCCACGCTCGCGGCATACACCGATCTTCTGTGTAACAAGAGCTTTATACGTCAATTTCTTTCTGAGGCCCTTCAGTCGATCAAGACTGAATTTATTGTCGAAGACCATCAGCAGATGTTCGTTCATAAATTTGACGTTGCCCTGCACACTCGCAAGCGCCTCAGCCGCCGCCACCATCTCAGTCTCTTCCTGAGTCCACCTAACCTTCTTTACGGCCACCTGCACTCGTTGGTTGGCCTCGTCTGGATGAGCTCTCCTCACATGGACCCCCAACCCGATGGAAGTGGGAAAGGATCGCGAACAATGGGGACACGGATGTAGTGCCCCCCGCGACGCAGGATGTTGTGCGTCGTTACTGGACTTGTTGGGTTTATTTCTCGAGGTCGTCGGACAAACATTCCGATCCACTGTGGCCGCTGTCGTAGGGTCGGCGATCCGAGTGGCCCGAGGGCCCGCCGACAATGGGTCACTTGACCCATAATCTATCTTTTGATTCTTCGGGCCTACGACAATAGAGCCATGGGGGTGGCAACCCCATGACCCATAACATGCCTCCCTCAAAGTGACTAGAGCCGCCGCCACATTAGCGCGAAGGCAGGCCATTTGGGTGGGCTGCACCCTTACAGCGGCTCATTACTGCTAGGCAGCACGTCGTGTCGCACAGAATTTAGCCGCAATGCACTGAATGGACAGGTCCAAACAATGCATCACGTTACCGTCGGGAACCACGAGGAGGTACCTGTGCGACTAGGACGGGAGAGGCTAATGGACCTAACAAGAGGTCTATATTACGCATCACCGTCCCGCGGGAGGCCAAGGCACGGGACCGAGCTCGGATCCCAGCCACGAGAGCCGTTCACCTCGCCCAGGCCCGGCACGTCAGCCAGACCCGCTTCCCGACCAAGCCCGACACGCCCCGCTCCTCAGAGCCAATCCTTATCCCGAAGTTACGGATCCAATTTGCCGACTTCCCTTACCTACATTAATCTATCGA
>NW_027476475.1:100000-102500 GCF_051020955.1 Megalopta genalis
TTTGCGAAACGTGTACAGAGCAACACAAAAAAAAAAAAAAAATAAAAAAAACACAAAAAACCCTTAAAGCAAAAAAAAAAACCGTTTATCGCGCCTCACCAATATATCTTTTATAAAATTCGATATCCTCTCCAAATATAGATCTTCGAAACACTCGCAAGACGATTACAATCGGTATAACTTTAACGTCCGTCCGAAAAGTACTTTCGGGGACTAGACGACCGATTGATCTCGTGCGGTTTCGCTATTCGATCATTTGAAGAGAACAAAAAGATATATGGGGCGACCGACAAACGGTTTTCCCGTAGAACCAGACTCGCGATTGCGTTGACACACACATCATAGCCACACCAATAGAAGAGTTTTAGGACGGTAACCCGGGTGGGGTGTTCTTTACTCAGAATATGTGCAACATCGGATCTATATAGCCATCGATACAATTCGTACACAAATGTGTCGTACGAAGAGAGAGACTTTTTTTCCTCTGGCAACATAACGGTAAGAGACATCCTTCCACACTCATAGGTTCCACTCCCTGGGGCTATGATATATATATACATATAAATTCAAATTCGAAGCAACGGTCACAATTCTACTCTATATTTTTGCGGGTTATGTGTTCTTTCGTTCAATTTCTTTCATGCGTTCGTTCGATCTCTGTACACAGTCTTCACATAGGACAGACTCGTGTAGTACGCTTTCGTGGGTTAAACCCATCTCGTTTCATTTCAGGCGACGTCGGGAGCGCGTTGAAAATGTACCAGTGAAATCTCGATAGTTCTACGGATACGAATCGTCCCGAAAAAGATTTTGTCACCGCTTCGAAGCGGTGTTTCAGACGGGCGGACGTATATAAAACATATACGACACACGACACCGCCTTCCACACTCACGCTAGTTCGAACACGATTTCCATCTCTCTCGAAGACTGTTAGACGTACGTAAAATTTCTCAATATTCATAGGACCGCGACAAACGCCGACGAAGCGCCCATCATTCGCTCGTACGTATATAGGCAACAAGTGCCATCAACGCAAGCAGTTTATAAGTACGTAAACGACCCTCAGCCAGGCGTGGTCCAGGAATTGTATCCGTGGACCGCAATGTGCGTTCGAAATGTCGATGTTCATGTGTCCTGCAGTTCACACGTTGACGCGCAATTAGCTGCGTTCTTCATCGACCCACGAGCCAAGTGATCCACCGTTCAGGGTAATTTTTCCCTTTTATTCTCTCATATATAATATAATGTGTATTTGCTATCCACCACATTTTTGTGTTATATTTCGGAACAAGCCGATACCCGAAGAGCTCCAACCAGCGCGCGAAGGAGATTCGGGAGTCGTCGTACAACGACATAATTGTCCCTTAAAGAACGAGATATTTCCGTCGAAACCATATATATATGTACGAGCAAATCCAAAACCACTGTTTTCTTGCAAGTTCGACGGTCGGAGCGAATAGAACATTGAAAAGCCTTCTATCGAAGAAACACAGAGAGTATATCACCTCCAAAAACGACGGGGATATGGATATTCAAACTGGACAATTATCAACCCGATACTGGATTCGAAAAGTTTCTCTCTCCTTTCGTCGTTATTTACACCGGACGGACTCACGGCCGGCTCTAGCTGGGTGTCATATATATATATACGTCCCACGCTCATGCTGCCACTAGCGCGCAACAGAGTAGGGTGTCAATGACAACGACACAGCATTGAAACGAGCTACACAAGCCGGTCTCTCTTGATACCAATGTAAACGAGCATTAAGTTATCTTCAGACTGCCCGATATTTTCGTCCTTTGGACTTTCCCAACGATTCCTTTTTTTCTTTTTTTTTTACACACCACAGCGAAGACTTGAGGAAGCGTGATTAGCACGCTCGCATCCCTCCCTGTCCTACTACAACTGTGTGTGTGTGTGTAAAGAAAGAAAAAAGAATACATTGGCTTTCTCTCTATCGAGAAGATGGCCTACGCAACGCAGATCAAAGGCCTAATACGTGTAATATAATACGCGTCTGGCCGTGTATAAATCACGCACGAATGATCTGGTCGGGCCCAACTCTTCTCGTACGCTTATTTTTCCGTGTTGGGGCACTATCATAAAATCACACAAACCCCAACACGTGTGTGTCTTGGAAGGAAGATGGCCTACGCAACGCAGATCAAAGGCCTAATACGTGTAGTACACACGTCTGCCGTGTAAATCACGCACGAATGATCTGGTCGGGCCCAACTCTTCTCCACCACACCACATCCCAACTTTGTACATTTTTATATATTTTTGTGCGTTGGGGCACCTTCATAATCACAAACCCCAACAACACATATATCTCTCTCTCTTTGAAAGATTTGTTGTGGCCTACGCAACGCAGATCAAAGGCCTAATACGTGTAGTACACACGTCTGGCCGTGTAAATCACGCACGAATGATCTGGCGGGCTCAACAATATCTTTTTTTTTTATATGAATTCTTATCCACAAACTAATCGAATTCAT
>NW_027476475.1:105000-160000 GCF_051020955.1 Megalopta genalis
GCTGATCTTCTGACCGCCGGAAGCACGAAACCTCTGATCTGGGCAAAATCGGCAAGCCGAGGAAGAACGGACAGGACACATGCTGGACTGGCGAGAAAGCGTGTTCTTCCGCTCGCGCTAGGCATTTCGATTTCTGACACCTCTTGATTTAAAAAATCAGTTTTTTGATAGTTTTCTCTCTCCACTGGGCTATTCATTTTAGCCACAGTTTTCAATTGGTACGATTTGCTTCCAAATCTTACAGATGCATTTTAAAAAATTTTTCCATCGCTCGGACAGAAGAGTCGATTGCTCAGTGAGTACGAGTATACATACAAAGTGCATACGGGTAACCAACCCCGTAGGGCTTGCCACATATGGGCCATTCGGTCAAAGACACCGACCCGTGGCCACGCTGTGTGGAGAAAAGTCCGTAACGTAAACGGCACGAAACAGTCAGGACCGAAGCCCCGAAGGAGCTCTGAGACAGCTTCTCGACCGAGATCGTAGAATTGGCCCAAAACCCGCTCTGCTCCGTCCGCCTCGCACGGACCGTGTATCTCTTATAGATACCGAACGGCCGGCAAGGACGCCGGCGCCGCCGGCCGAATAGCACGCGCGCTTATGAGTGTAAACCGCCGCGGCAACAGACCGCCCGGCCGTGCTGTTGTAACATAGCGCGTGAACGAACGAAAAAAAAATTTATAGTAAACATTAAAATAAATTACATTACCGTAAACTAGACAAAAAATTACACATTTTTTCCCAATATGAAAATTTTCACAAACTTTTCAAAGTCCCATCGCATCGAGTAAACTTTTTTAATAACGCTTCCGCACGATTCTAAATGCTTAATCCATATGTGAAATCGTTCACTGATCACGAATATCGTATTTAAAAAAATTACAAAAATTTATTTTTCAAAATAATCAAAAAAAACCGAAAAATCACAAGAGTAAAGTACCATTATTTTAAACAATATGTCGTTCTAAATGCTTAATCCCTATGTAAAAAAGTTATCTAAGCAAGAATATGTAATTGAAAAAAATTAGAAAAATTTATTTTAGCCGTAAATCGAAAATAATGGGGACACCGGAGCTGTTCGAAGCGCCGAGACGCGCCGCGTACGGCCGAATATTTTCTAAGTCCCAACGTACCGATCAAGAGTAAAGTACCATTTTCCTACATTAGATTTCGTTCTAAATGCTTAATCCCTATGTAAAAACGTTAGTTAAGCAAGAATATCGTATTTTTAAAAAAATCTAATGATAGGATTTCCCAGAAAATTGAAAAAACCGAAAAATGTCAAGAGTAAAGTGCCATTTTCTGACATTAGATTTCGTTCTAAATGCTTAATCCCTATGTAGAAACGTTAGTTAAGCAAGAATATCGTATTTTTAAAAAAATCTAATGATAGGATTTTTCAGAAAATTGAAAAAACCGTAAAATGTCAAGAGTAAAGTGCCCTTATTTTAAACAATGTATCGTTCTAAATGCTTAATCCCTATGTAAAAAAGTTATTTTAGCAGGAATATGTTATTGAAAAAAATTAGAAAAATTTATTTTAGCCGTAAATCGAAAATAATGGGGACACCGGAGCTGTTCGAAGCGCCGAGCGCGCCGCGTACGCCCGAATATTTTCAAAGTCCCAACGTACCGATCAAGAGTAAAGTACCATTTTCCTACATTAGATTTCGTTCTAAATGCTTAATCCCTATGTAAAAACGTTAGTTAAGCAAGAATATCGTATTTTTAAAAAAATCTAATGATAGGATTTCCCAGAAAATTGAAAAAACCGAAAAATGTCAAGAGTAAAGTGCCATTTTCTGACATTAGATTTCGTTCTAAATGCTTAATCCCTATGTAGAAACGTTAGTTAAGCAAGAATATCGTATTTTTAAAAAAATCTAATGATAGGATTTTTCAGAAAATTGAAAAAACCGTAAAATGTCAAGAGTAAAGTGCCCTTATTTTAAACAATGTATCGTTCTAAATGCTTAATCCCTATGTAAAAAAGTTATTTAAGCAGGAATATGTTATTGAAAAAAATTAGAAAAATTTATTTTAGCCGTAAATCGAAAATAATGGATCGAGCGAATCGGTCGATTGCGCCGAGACGCGCTATGATGCAACAGACGAGCGATTGGAACCCCCGAATATTTTCAAAGTCCCAACGTACCGATCAAGAGTAAAGTACCATTTTCCTACATTAGATTTCGTTCTAAATGCTTAATCCCTATGTAAAAACGTTAGTTAAGCAAGAATATCGTATTTTTAAAAAAATCTAATGATAGGATTTTCCAGAAAATTGAAAAAACCGAAAAATGTCAAGAGTAAAGTGCCATTTTCTGACATTAGATTTCGTTCTAAATGCTTAATCCCTATGTAGAAACGTTAGTTAAGCAAGAATATCGTATTTTTAAAAAAATCTAATGATAGGATTTTTCAGAAAATTGAAAAAACCGTAAAATGTCAAGAGTAAAGTGCCCTTATTTTAAACAATGTATCGTTCTAAATGCTTAATCCCTATGTAAAAAAGTTATTTTAGCAGGAATATGTTATTGAAAAAAATTAGAAAAATTTATTTTAGCCGTAAATCGAAAATAATGGGGACACCGGAGCTGTTCGAAGCGCCGAGCGCGCCGCGTACGCCCGAATATTTTCAAAGTCCCAACGTACCGATCAAGAGTAAAGTACCATTTTCCTACATTAGATTTCGTTCTAAATGCTTAATCCCTATGTAAAAACGTTAGTTAAGCAAGAATATCGTATTTTTAAAAAAATCTAATGATAGGATTTTCCAGAAAATTGAAAAAACCGAAAAATGTCAAGAGTAAAGTGCCATTTTCTGACATTAGATTTCGTTCTAAATGCTTAATCCCTATGTAGAAACGTTAGTTAAGCAAGAATATCGTATTTTTAAAAAAATCTAATGATAGGATTTTTCAGAAAATTGAAAAAACCGTAAAATGTCAAGAGTAAAGTGCCCTTATTTTAAACAATGTATCGTTCTAAATGCTTAATCCCTATGTAAAAAAGTTATTTAAGCAGGAATATGTTATTGAAAAAAATTAGAAAAATTTATTTTAGCCGTAAATCGAAAATAATGGATCGAGCGAATCGGTCGATTGCGCCGAGACGCGCTATGATGCAACAGACGAGCGATTGGAACGCCCGAATATTTTCAAAGTCCCAACGTACCGATCAAGAGTAAAGTACCATTTTCCTACATTAGATTTCGTTCTAAATGCTTAATCCCTATGTAAAAACGTTAGTTAAGCAAGAATATCGTATTTTTAAAAAAATCTAATGATAGGATTTTCCAGAAAATTGAAAAAACCGAAAAATGTCAAGAGTAAAGTGCCATTTTCTGACATTAGATTTCGTTCTAAATGCTTAATCCCTATGTAGAAACGTTAGTTAAGCAAGAATATCGTATTTTTAAAAAAATCTAATGATAGGATTTTTCAGAAAATTGAAAAAACCGTAAAATGTCAAGAGTAAAGTGCCCTTATTTTAAACAATGTATCGTTCTAAATGCTTAATCCCTATGTAAAAAAGTTATTTTAGCAGGAATATGTCATTGAAAAAAATTAGAAAAATTTATTTTAGCCGTAAATCGAAAATAATGGGGACACCGGAGCTGTTCGAAGCGCCGAGCGCGCCGCGTACGCCCGAATATTTTCAAAGTCCCAACGTACCGATCAAGAGTAAAGTACCATTTTCCTACATTAGATTTCGTTCTAAATGCTTAATCCCTATGTAAAAACGTTAGTTAAGCAAGAATATCGTATTTTTAAAAAAATCTAATGATAGGATTTTCCAGAAGATTGAAAAAACCGAAAAATGTCAAGAGTAAAGTGCCATTTTCTGACATTAGATTTCGTTCTAAATGCTTAATCCCTATGTAGAAACGTTAGTTAAGCAAGAATATCGTATTTTTAAAAAAATCTAATGATAGGATTTTTCAGAAAATTGAAAAAACCGTAAAATGTCAAGAGTAAAGTGCCCTTATTTTAAACAATGTATCGTTCTAAATGCTTAATCCCTATGTAAAAAAGTTATTTAAGCAGGAATATGTTATTGAAAAAAATTAGAAAAATTTATTTTAGCCGTAAATCGAAAATAATGGATCGAGCGAATCGGTCGATTGCGCCGAGACGCGCTATGATGCAACAGACGAGCGATTGGAACGCCCGAATATTTTCAAAGTCCCAACGTACCGATCAAGAGTAAAGTACCATTTTCCTACATTAGATTTCGTTCTAAATGCTTAATCCCTATGTAAAAACGTTAGTTAAGCAAGATTATCGTATTTTTAAAAAAATCTAATGATAGGATTTCCCAGAAAATTGAAAAAACCGAAAAATGTCAAGAGTAAAGTGCCATTTTCTGACATTAGATTTCGTTCTAAATGCTTAATCCCTATGTAGAAACGTTAGTTAAGCAAGAATATCGTATTTTTAAAAAAATCTAATGATAGGATTTTTCAGAAAATTGAAAAAACCGTAAAATGTCAAGAGTAAAGTGCCCTTATTTTAAACAATGTATCGTTCTAAATGCTTAATCCCTATGTAAAAAAGTTATTTTAGCAGGAATATGTTATTGAAAAAAATTAGAAAAATTTATTTTAGCCGTAAATCGAAAATAATGGGGACACCGGAGCTGTTCGAAGCGCCGAGCGCGCCACGTACGCCCGAATATTTTCAAAGTCCCAACGTACCGATCAAGAGTAAAGTACCATTTTCCTACATTAGATTTCGTTCTAAATGCTTAATCCCTATGTAAAAACGTTAGTTAAGCAAGAATATCGTATTTTTAAAAAAATCTAATGATAGGATTTCCCAGAAAATTGAAAAAACCGAAAAATGTCAAGAGTAAAGTGCCATTTTCTGACATTAGATTTCGTTCTAAATGCTTAATCCCTATGTAGAAACGTTAGTTAAGCAAGAATATCGTATTTTTAAAAAAATCTAATGATAGGATTTTTCAGAAAATTGAAAAAACCGTAAAATGTCAAGAGTAAAGTGCCCTTATTTTAAACAATGTATCGTTCTAAATGCTTAATCCCTATGTAAAAAAGTTATTTTAGCAGGAATATGTTATTGAAAAAAATTAGAAAAATTTATTTTAGCCGTAAATCGAAAATAATGGGGACACCGGAGCTGTTCGAAGCGCCGAGCGCGCCGCGTACGCCCGAATATTTTCAAAGTCCCAACGTACCGATCAAGAGTAAAGTACCATTTTCCTACATTAGATTTCGTTCTAAATGCTTAATCCCTATGTAAAAACGTTAGTTAAGCAAGAATATCGTATTTTTAAAAAAATCTAATGATAGGATTTTCCAGAAAATTGAAAAAACCGAAAAATGTCAAGAGTAAAGTGCCATTTTCTGACATTAGATTTCGTTCTAAATGCTTAATCCCTATGTAGAAACGTTAGTTAAGCAAGAATATCGTATTTTTAAAAAAATCTAATGATAGGATTTTTCAGAAAATTGAAAAAACCGTAAAATGTCAAGAGTAAAGTGCCCTTACTTTAAACAATGTATCGTTCTAAATGCTTAATCCCTATGTAAAAAAGTTATTTAAGCAGGAATATGTTATTGAAAAAAATTAGAAAAATTTATTTTAGCCGTAAATCGAAAATAATGGATCGAGCGAATCGGTCGATTGCGCCGAGACGCGCTATGATGCAACAGACGAGCGATTGGAACGCCCGAATATTTTCAAAGTCCCAACGTACCGATCAAGAGTAAAGTACCATTTTCCTACATTAGATTTCGTTCTAAATGCTTAATCCCTATGTAAAAACGTTAGTTAAGCAAGAATATCGTATTTTTAAAAAAATCTAATGATAGGATTTTCCAGAAAATTGAAAAAACCGAAAAATGTCAAGAGTAAAGTGCCATTTTCTGACATTAGATTTCGTTCTAAATGCTTAATCCCTATGTAGAAACGTTAGTTAAGCAAGAATATCGTATTTTTAAAAAAATCTAATGATAGGATTTTTCAGAAAATTGAAAAAACCGTAAAATGTCAAGAGTAAAGTGCCCTTATTTTAAACAATGTATCGTTCTAAATGCTTAATCCCTATGTAAAAAAGTTATTTTAGCAGGAATATGTCATTGAAAAAAATTAGAAAAATTTATTTTAGCCGTAAATCGAAAATAATGGGGACACCGGAGCTGTTCGAAGCGCCGAGCGCGCCGCGTACGCCCGAATATTTTCAAAGTCCCAACGTACCGATCAAGAGTAAAGTACCATTTTCCTACATTAGATTTCGTTCTAAATGCTTAATCCCTATGTAAAAACGTTAGTTAAGCAAGAATATCGTATTTTTAAAAAAATCTAATGATAGGATTTTCCAGAAAATTGAAAAAACCGAAAAATGTCAAGAGTAAAGTGCCATTTTCTGACATTAGATTTCGTTCTAAATGCTTAATCCCTATGTAGAAACGTTAGTTAAGCAAGAATATCGTATTTTTAAAAAAATCTAATGATAGGATTTTTCAGAAAATTGAAAAAACCGTAAAATGTCAAGAGTAAAGTGCCCTTATTTTAAACAATGTATCGTTCTAAATGCTTAATCCCTATGTAAAAAAGTTATTTAAGCAGGAATATGTTATTGAAAAAAATTAGAAAAATTTATTTTAGCCGTAAATCGAAAATAATGGATCGAGCGAATCGGTCGATTGCGCCGAGACGCGCTATGATGCAACAGACGAGCGATTGGAACGCCCGAATATTTTCAAAGTCCCAACGTACCGATCAAGAGTAAAGTACCATTTTCCTACATTAGATTTCGTTCTAAATGCTTAATCCCTATGTAAAAACGTTAGTTAAGCAAGAATATCGTATTTTTAAAAAAATCTAATGATAGGATTTCCCAGAAAATTGAAAAAACCGAAAAATGTCAAGAGTAAAGTGCCATTTTCTGACATTAGATTTCGTTCTAAATGCTTAATCCCTATGTAGAAACGTTAGTTAAGCAAGAATATCGTATTTTTAAAAAAATCTAATGATAGGATTTTTCAGAAAATTGAAAAAACCGTAAAATGTCAAGAGTAAAGTGCCCTTATTTTAAACAATGTATCGTTCTAAATGCTTAATCCCTATGTAAAAAAGTTATTTTAGCAGGAATATGTTATTGAAAAAAATTAGAAAAATTTATTTTAGCCGTAAATCGAAAATAATGGGGACACCGGAGCTGTTCGAAGCGCCGAGCGCGCCACGTACCCCCCCCGTGTCCGCTACCTTGTCGTGGTGGGGGGGCTTCGTGCCCCAATGATCCTCAAGGCTGTGCCGGCGGGGATTTTATTCCCTGGCAGGTTCTACCTAGCCGGAGTGGCTTGAGGTGAGGGGCCAACTAAAGTCGGACACATACCGTAAACCTGTGGTCATGTTTTACAGGAACGGGGGTCTTGCCTTAACCGGCCGGACCGCGAGGATGACAACCTCTCTAAAAAATCCCTAGCCCCAAGCAGCGTTGCGCGGTGAAGAGGGCGTAGCTGGAGTAAGCGCCAGCTATGGTTGGTGGGTGCACCAATCTTTAGCGGACAACCCCGGGGTACCTGGCGACCCCCCGGGCGTATTAGCCTTCCCCGGGTATGGCGGCTCTACCCGGGGTGACCTCCTTTCCGACCACACTCGTGGGATCAGTGATGGATTCTTTTTCAAAAATAACCGGGGAGGGGGGTAACGAGCGAGAGGGAGAGGCGTGCGAGCCAATTGTGCGCCTAAACAGATGTGTAGAGCCGGTGTCGCGGAGGCATTCTGCCACACGCGGCACCAAGAGGCCTGCGGAGGGCCTTGGCGACTGCGACGGGGGGGAGGAGTCGGACTTCTCCGTCTCCTCCCACCACTCGTCGCAGAGCGTCCCGGGCACCTCCACGAGGAAACGGGGCCGGCCACCGACGACCGGGCAATACGTTGGCCTCCAAGAGGCCAAACGGAGACAGGCTGAGGCTGAGAAAAGCCTCATAGCGGGCATGTTCGACCCGGTTGCCCCGGGACCGAGGCCCGAGAGAACAAGCGACCGGCTTCCGGATGAGGTCGAGGTCGCTGCGGATTTCAGGGGCCGCCCGACGCGTGACGTTGCGGCAGCAGTGATGGAGTGCCTGGGGGATGTGGCCAGAATCTCCAGTGCCGCGACGGGACTGAAGGCCAGCGCGGTGCGGTCCCTCCGGACGGCGGCCCTGAACAGCCGGGTGGGCGTAGCGGAGCTGGCAGTTCGGTCGGCTCCCAGCGCCACCCGGCTGTTAGAGGCCGAAAATGCCTCATTGAGGGAGCAGTTGGCGGAGTTACGGGCGGAGGTCGCCCGACTCCGTCAAGCGGTGGAGGCGGGGCCGGCTGCTGCCGGGATGGCTCCGCCGCTGCCCCCTGGGGGGGGAAAGGGGTTGCTGCCGGTTGTCGGCGCACGGGGGCCCCAGTCCCCTGGGCGAGGAGGGTCCTCGCCCCCACCCGCGGTTGTGCCAGCAGACTTGCTGGCAAAGATCGGCTCCCTCATCGATGCCAAATTGGCATCGTTCAGAAGGGAGTTGGTCCCGCGGGTGCGAGGCCCGCGATCGGCGGCACCCGTGCCGTCCGCCCCACCTCTGCCGATGGACAGGAGGGGGGGAAAGAAGAAGGGTGGCAGTGGGGGAGGGACTGTGGTCGCTAAGGCGGCGCAATTGCAGCCCGCCCCCACTGTTGCGCCGCCCTCCACCACACCTCCAACTGAGGTGTGGTCTAAGGTAGTTGGCCGGAAGGCCAAAAGGGCGGCTGCCGCGGATAAACCCGCGGCAGCTGCCAAGGCTGCTTCGACACAGAGGGCGGCGAGGCGGGTGGCACCGGCTGCCCCCAAAAAGGCTCCCCTGCCGCCGCGTCCGCCCCGCACGGCCGCCGTTACTATAACGGTACCGGCCGGCGGGGCGATGAGTTATGCCGAGGCGATGACCACTGCCAGGTCCAAAATAGACCTGGCAGAAATTGGCATCGCCTCGCTGAAGCCCAGGAGAGCGGTGACGGGGGCCATAATTTTGGAGATCCCCGGAGCCGATGGAGCAGCCAAGGCCACTGCCTTGGCCTCTAAGATGGCTGACGCGCTGGCAGGGACCGGCGTGAAGGTCGCGCGCCCAATTAAAAAGGCCGACCTTAGGGTGCGCGGCCTGGTCGACTCGACCACGCCGGTGGAGGTCGCCGAAGCTGTCGCCCGTGTGGGAGGGTGCGACCGGGGGGATGTGAGGACCGGCGAAATCCGGTCTTCCCCCTCTGGTTTGGGCACCCTCTGGGTCCAGTGCCCTGCCGCGGCCGCACGTAAAGTTGCGGTCGCCGGCAAACTGACGGTGGGCTGGACCCAGGCGACGGTGGAGGCCCTCAGCGCCCGGCCCTTGCAGTGCTACCGCTGCTTTGGCTTAGGCCACACGAGGCAGCGGTGCACTGCGGCCGAGGATCGGTCCGGCTGCTGTTTTGGGTGCGGCAGTCAGGACCACAAGGTGGCTGGCTGCACTGAACAGCCAAAGTGCCCGCTTTGCGCGGGTGCTGGCAAGCCGGCCGGCCACCGCCTCGGCAGCCGGGCGTGCCCTGCCAGCGCGAGACGCGGCAGAGGGAGCAGGGGGAGGAGGACCACGACGGCCAAGGCGGCAGCCGCCGTGGCAGCTACTAATACGAGGGATCCGGCACCCAAGGATGCCACCGTCGCGCCCGCGGGGGCGGTTGGGGCTGATAAAACCCCAGACGCCACCGCTCCCGCGGCGGCGATGGAGATTGAGGTGCCGGAGTAATGGGGCCTACTGGCCCTATTATTCAGGCCAACCTGAACCACTCGGTCAGGGCACAAGACCTTTTTGTGCAATTCCTGGCCGAGTGGGGTGCCGGGTTGGCCGTAGCGGCGGAGCCGTACCGGGTCCCCGACCATCCACATTGGATGGGGGACTTGGACGGCTCCGCCGTTATAATATGGGCAGGTCGGCCGGGGTCCCCGGCGTGCTCCGTTATCGAGCGCGGCCGGGGATACCTGGCCGTTGACTGGGGCGGCACCGTGGTTGTGGCGATCTACGCACCTCCGAGGTGGTCCCTCGTGGAGTTTGAACAGTTTCTGGACGTGGTGGGGAGATGCGTCTCCCGCTGCCAGCCACGTCCGGTGCTGGTCCTGGGGGACTTCAACGCCAAGTCTTCAGCTTGGGGTTCCCCCAGGACGGACCCGAGGGGCCGGGAGGTGCTTGATTGGGCGGCGGGACTCGAGCTCCGTCTCCTAAACACGGGCTCGGTCCATACGTGCGTGCGGTACAACGGGGGGTCCATCGTTGACCTATCATGGGCAACGCCCCCGGCCGTGCGCCGTATTACGGGGTGGAGGGTGGCGGAGGAGGTCGAGACGCTATCCGACCACAGATACATTGTTCTCGGCCTCTCCGCCGCCCCATCGACACCCCGACGTCGCCCCGCTGATGAGGGATCGCCTCAGCCGCGGTGGGCGCTGAAGCGCCTCGACCAGGACGCTCTGATGGCGGCAGCCCACGTCGTGGCCTGGCCGGCAACACCGGCCGGGCCAGTCGACGGGACAAGGGAGGCCCATTGGTTCCGGGGCGCAATGACGTCGATTTGCGACGTCGCCATGCCCCGGGCCAGGGTCTTCCCGAGGAAGGCGGTGTACTGGTGGTCGCGCGCGATAGCGGATTTACGCACAGAGTGCGTCCGCGCGCGACGCCAGTACGCCCGCGCCCGTCGACGACGACGTTCCGACGTGGAGCTGGCTATCCAGCTGTATGGGCGATACAGGGAGAAGGTGGTCGCCCTGCAGCTGGCCATCAGGCAGGCGAAGAGCCAGGCCTGGCGCGACTTTCTCGGGTCTCTGAACCGAGATCCGTGGGGGCGCCCATACAAAATGGCGATGGGACGTTTACGTCCCTGGGCGCCCCCTCTGACGGAAAGCCTGGATCCGGGGATGCTCGGACGGGTCGTGGACGCGCTATTCCCCGTCAGCGGGGAGGCGTCCCGGCCCGTCCCTCAGCTAGAGGGACATGAGTGGTCCCCGGATCTGGAGGTCGCGCCGGAGGAAATGGCCGGGGTAGTCAAATGGCTTCGGGGCAAGAATACTGCCCCGGGGCCGGACGGTATCCCCGGCCGGGTCTGGTTGCTTGCCATGAGCGTCCTGGGCGGGAGGCTCAGAAGCCTCTTCTCCGGGCTCCTGAGGTCCGGGGTGTTCCCGGACCTCTGGAGGAGAAGTCGGATGGTCCTCTTAAGGAAGGATGGGAGGCCTGCGGATTCTCCCTCCGCGTACCGGCCCATTTGCCTCCTGGACGAGGTGGGCAAGATCTTTGAAAAGATCATTGCTGCCCGCCTCGCCAGGCACCTGTCCCGCGTTGGCCCCGATCTGGCGGACTGCCAGTTCGGCTTCCGGGAGGGGCGATCGACGGTCGACGCAATCGACCGTCTAAAGTCCCTCTCGGACAATGCCGTGGCACGGGGCGGGGTGTGCTTGGCGGTGTCGATAGACATCGTCAATGCGTTTAACACCCTGCCCTGGTCCGCCATTAGGGAGGCCCTGGTTGAACACCAGGTGCCTCCCTATCTGAGGCGGGTTATCGGGGCCTACCTGCGGGACAGGTGGGTGGAATACCCGGGCCGGTACGGGACGATACGGAGGGAAGTGGACTGCGGGGTCCCACAGGGGTCCGTTTTAGGACCACTCCTGTGGGACCTGGGATATAACGCAGTCCTGAAGGCCTCCCTGCCCGACGGTGCCACTGTCGTCTGCTATGCGGACGACACGTTAGTGGTCACCGTCGGGGACACCTTCGAGAGGACCATCCGACGAGCGGAGGTTGCGGTGGCAGCCGTCGTCGCGAAGATCCACGATCTGGGGCTGAAGATGGCCCCGGAGAAGGCCGAGGCCGTCTGGTTTGGACGGCCTCGGTCGCGGCCACCGGCCGGATCGTGGATCTGGGTTGGAGGAGCCTGCGTCGAGGTGAAGTCCGAGATCAAGTATCTCGGACTGATCCTCGACAGCCACTGGAGATTCGGGGCGCATTTCGGCCGCCTCGTCCCCCGAGTTGAGAGGGCGGCGGCCTCGCTCGGCCGCCTGTTGCCCAATCTCGGGGGACCGGATAACATGGTGCGTCGCCTATACCTGGGCGTGGTGCGGTCCATGGCCTTGTACGGCGCCCCGATCTGGGGGCCGTCCGCGAGGGCAAGCCGGCGCATCACTTTGTTGTTGCGCCGGCTTCAGAGGCAAATGGCCCTTCGCCTCATACGGGGTTACCGCACCGCGTCTACCGTGGCGGCGCTTGCTCTGGCGGGAGAAATTCCCTTCGAGCTGCAGGCGGCGATGCGCGCCTATGTCTATAGGCGCATATGCATCGCTGGCCGGGCTCGGGGGGACCCGCCGGAGCAGGAGGCGGTCGACGGCTTCGAACTCCAGGCCCGGGGACTAGCGCTCGCCAGATGGCATGCGGAGCTTTGCTCCCATGCCGCCGAGCGCGTCCCCGGGGCTCTCCTGCCACACTTCACCTCGTGGCGGGAGAGGCGGTTTGGCAGGCTCACCTACCGTGCGACGCAGGTGTTCACCGGGCATGGCTGCTTCGGTGTGTACCTGTGTCGCATCGGTCGGGAAGCGACGACGGTGTGCCACCACTGTGGCGCGGAGGAGGACTCGGCGCAGCATACACTGGAGGTATGCCCCGCCTTTTCAGTGCTGCGCCGAGTCCTAAGACGGGAAGTTGGTCGCGACCTCGCTCTCTCCAGCTTAGTTGGGGCCATGCTGGAGAGCCCAAGAAAATGGGCGGCAGCCATCACCTTCTGCGAAGAGGTGATGCTGCAGAAGGAGGCTGCCGAGCGGGGTCGCCGTGAGCGGGGGGTGCGGCGTGTGCGCCCACGCCTAGAGCCCCCCCCGAGCAGATGAGAATAGGCGGGCGGCGGGTGTACCAGATTACTGGTTTAATTGCCCGCCGCCCGCCACCCCCCACCAACTGAAGCTGTCCTCCCCATATTGGGAGGACGAGGCGGTGTGGGGTGCGGTCCCCCGCACCGCCGAAGCAAGGTGATTCATGGGGGGAGTATAAATCTCCCCCCCGGGACGCGGCCGGCCACCGCCATTCCATCCTGGTGGCCGGCCAGGCGAGGGGGAGCCGCGGTTGTGTTCTGTAAGAGTTCCCGTGGCTCCCCCGCTACTCGCCAGCGCCCTAGGCCGCCGTGGGGGTTTTAGCGGGTCAAAACCCGCACTACCCCCGCCCCGCCCCTTGGGCGGGACGGGGGTGTCTGACCAGCAGATTTCCCCCACGTTAAACAAAAAAAAAAAAAAAAAGCGCGCCACGTACGCCCGAATATTTTCAAAGTCCCAACGTACCGATCAAGAGTAAAGTACCATTTTCCTACATTAGATTTCGTTCTAAATGCTTAATCCCTATGTAAAAACGTTAGTTAAGCAAGAATATCGTATTTTTAAAAAAATCTAATGATAGGATTTCCCAGAAAATTGAAAAAACCGAAAAATGTCAAGAGTAAAGTGCCATTTTCTGACATTAGATTTCGTTCTAAATGCTTAATCCCTATGTAGAAACGTTAGTTAAGCAAGAATATCGTATTTTTAAAAAAATCTAATGATAGGATTTTTCAGAAAATTGAAAAAACCGTAAAATGTCAAGAGTAAAGTGCCCTTATTTTAAACAATGTATCGTTCTAAATGCTTAATCCCTATGTAAAAAAGTTATTTTAGCAGGAATATGTTATTGAAAAAAATTAGAAAAATTTATTTTAGCCGTAAATCGAAAATAATGGGGACACCGGAGCTGTTCGAAGCGCCGAGCGCGCCGCGTACGCCCGAATATTTTCAAAGTCCCAACGTACCGATCAAGAGTAAAGTACCATTTTCCTACATTAGATTTCGTTCTAAATGCTTAATCCCTATGTAAAAACGTTAGTTAAGCAAGAATATCGTATTTTTAAAAAAATCTAATGATAGGATTTTCCAGAAAATTGAAAAAACCGAAAAATGTCAAGAGTAAAGTGCCATTTTCTGACATTAGATTTCGTTCTAAATGCTTAATCCCTATGTAGAAACGTTAGTTAAGCAAGAATATCGTATTTTTAAAAAAATCTAATGATAGGATTTTTCAGAAAATTGAAAAAACCGTAAAATGTCAAGAGTAAAGTGCCCTTACTTTAAACAATGTATCGTTCTAAATGCTTAATCCCTATGTAAAAAAGTTATTTAAGCAGGAATATGTTATTGAAAAAAATTAGAAAAATTTATTTTAGCCGTAAATCGAAAATAATGGATCGAGCGAATCGGTCGATTGCGCCGAGACGCGCTATGATGCAACAGACGAGCGATTGGAACGCCCGAATATTTTCAAAGTCCCAACGTACCGATCAAGAGTAAGGTACCATTTTCCTACATTAGATTTCGTTCTAAATGCTTAATCCCTATGTAAAAACGTTAGTTAAGCAAGAATATCGTATTTTTAAAAAAATCTAATGATAGGATTTTCCAGAAAATTGAAAAAACCGAAAAATGTCAAGAGTAAAGTGCCATTTTCTGACATTAGATTTCGTTCTAAATGCTTAATCCCTATGTAGAAACGTTAGTTAAGCAAGAATATCGTATTTTTAAAAAAATCTAATGATAGGATTTTTCAGAAAATTGAAAAAACCGTAAAATGTCAAGAGTAAAGTGCCCTTATTTTAAACAATGTATCGTTCTAAATGCTTAATCCCTATGTAAAAAAGTTATTTTAGCAGGAATATGTTATTGAAAAAAATTAGAAAAATTTATTTTAGCCGTAAATCGAAAATAATGGGGATACCGGAGCTGTTCGAAGCGCCGAGCGCGCCGCGTACGCCCGAATATTTTCAAAGTCCCAACGTACCGATCAAGAGTAAAGTACCATTTTCCTACATTAGATTTCGTTCTAAATGCTTAATCCCTATGTAAAAACGTTAGTTAAGCAAGAATATCGTATTTTTAAAAAAATCTAATGATAGGATTTTCCAGAAAATTGAAAAAACCGAAAAATGTCAAGAGTAAAGTGCCATTTTCTGACATTAGATTTCGTTCTAAATGCTTAATCCCTATGTAGAAACGTTAGTTAAGCAAGAATATCGTATTTTTAAAAAAATCTAATGATAGGATTTTTCAGAAAATTGAAAAAACCGTAAAATGTCAAGAGTAAAGTGCCCTTATTTTAAACAATGTATCGTTCTAAATGCTTAATCCCTATGTAAAAAAGTTATTTAAGCAGGAATATGTTATTGAAAAAAATTAGAAAAATTTATTTTAGCCGTAAATCGAAAATAATGGATCGAGCGAATCGGTCGATTGCGCCGAGACGCGCTATGATGCAACAGACGAGCGATTGGAACGCCCGAATATTTTCAAAGTCCCAACGTACCGATCAAGAGTAAAGTACCATTTTCCTACATTAGATTTCGTTCTAAATGCTTAATCCCTATGTAAAAACGTTAGTTAAGCAAGAATATCGTATTTTTAAAAAAATCTAATGATAGGATTTTCCAGAAAATTGAAAAAACCGAAAAATGTCAAGAGTAAAGTGCCATTTTCTGACATTAGATTTCGTTCTAAATGCTTAATCCCTATGTAGAAACGTTAGTTAAGCAAGAATATCGTATTTTTAAAAAAATCTAATGATAGGATTTTTCAGAAAATTGAAAAAACCGTAAAATGTCAAGAGTAAAGTGCCCTTATTTTAAACAATGTATCGTTCTAAATGCTTAATCCCTATGTAAAAAAGTTATTTTAGCAGGAATATGTCATTGAAAAAAATTAGAAAAATTTATTTTAGCCGTAAATCGAAAATAATGGGGACACCGGAGCTGTTCGAAGCGCCGAGCGCGCCGCGTACGCCCGAATATTTTCAAAGTCCCAACGTACCGATCAAGAGTAAAGTACCATTTTCCTACATTAGATTTCGTTCTAAATGCTTAATCCCTATGTAAAAACGTTAGTTAAGCAAGAATATCGTATTTTTAAAAAAATCTAATGATAGGATTTTCCAGAAAATTGAAAAAACCGAAAAATGTCAAGAGTAAAGTGCCATTTTCTGACATTAGATTTCGTTCTAAATGCTTAATCCCTATGTAGAAACGTTAGTTAAGCAAGAATATCGTATTTTTAAAAAAATCTAATGATAGGATTTTTCAGAAAATTGAAAAAACCGTAAAATGTCAAGAGTAAAGTGCCCTTATTTTAAACAATGTATCGTTCTAAATGCTTAATCCCTATGTAAAAAAGTTATTTAAGCAGGAATATGTTATTGAAAAAAATTAGAAAAATTTATTTTAGCCGTAAATCGAAAATAATGGATCGAGCGAATCGGTCGATTGCGCCGAGACGCGCTATGATGCAACAGACGAGCGATTGGAACGCCCGAATATTTTCAAAGTCCCAACGTACCGATCAAGAGTAAAGTACCATTTTCCTACATTAGATTTCGTTCTAAATGCTTAATCCCTATGTAAAAACGTTAGTTAAGCAAGAATATCGTATTTTTAAAAAAATCTAATGATAGGATTTCCCAGAAAATTGAAAAAACCGAAAAATGTCAAGAGTAAAGTGCCATTTTCTGACATTAGATTTCGTTCTAAATGCTTAATCCCTATGTAGAAACGTTAGTTAAGCAAGAATATCGTATTTTTAAAAAAATCTAATGATAGGATTTTTCAGAAAATTGAAAAAACCGTAAAATGTCAAGAGTAAAGTGCCCTTATTTTAAACAATGTATCGTTCTAAATGCTTAATCCCTATGTAAAAAAGTTATTTTAGCAGGAATATGTTATTGAAAAAAATTAGAAAAATTTATTTTAGCCGTAAATCGAAAATAATGGATCGAGCGAATCGGTCGATTGCGCCGAGACGCGCTATGATGCAACAGACGAGCGATTGGAACGCCCGAATATTTTCAAAGTCCCAACGTACCGATCAAGAGTAAAGTACCATTTTCCTACATTAGATTTCGTTCTAAATGCTTAATCCCTATGTAAAAACGTTAGTTAAGCAAGAATATCGTATTTTTAAAAAAATCTAATGATAGGATTTTCCAGAAAATTGAAAAAACCGAAAAATGTCAAGAGTAAAGTGCCATTTTCTGACATTAGATTTCGTTCTAAATGCTTAATCCCTATGTAGAAACGTTAGTTAAGCAAGAATATCGTATTTTTAAAAAAATCTAATGATAGGATTTTTCAGAAAATTGAAAAAACCGTAAAATGTCAAGAGTAAAGTGCCCTTACTTTAAACAATGTATCGTTCTAAATGCTTAATCCCTATGTAAAAAAGTTATTTAAGCAGGAATATGTTATTGAAAAAAATTAGAAAAATTTATTTTAGCCGTAAATCGAAAATAATGGATCGAGCGAATCGGTCGATTGCGCCGAGACGCGCTATGATGCAACAGACGAGCGATTGGAACGCCCGAATATTTTCAAAGTCCCAACGTACCGATCAAGAGTAAAGTACCATTTTCCTACATTAGATTTCGTTCTAAATGCTTAATCCCTATGTAAAAACGTTAGTTAAGCAAGAATATCGTATTTTTAAAAAAATCTAATGATAGGATTTTCCAGAAAATTGAAAAAACCGAAAAATGTCAAGAGTAAAGTGCCATTTTCTGACATTAGATTTCGTTCTAAATGCTTAATCCCTATGTAGAAACGTTAGTTAAGCAAGAATATCGTATTTTTAAAAAAATCTAATGATAGGATTTTTCAGAAAATTGAAAAAACCGTAAAATGTCAAGAGTAAAGTGCCCTTATTTTAAACAATGTATCGTTCTAAATGCTTAATCCCTATGTAAAAAAGTTATTTAAGCAGGAATATGTTATTGAAAAAAATTAGAAAAATTTATTTTAGCCGTAAATCGAAAATAATGGATCGAGCGAATCGGTCGATTGCGCCGAGACGCGCTATGATGCAACAGACGAGCGATTGGAACGCCCGAATATTTTCAAAGTCCCAACGTACCGATCAAGAGTAAAGTACCATTTTCCTACATTAGATTTCGTTCTAAATGCTTAATCCCTATGTAAAAACGTTAGTTAAGCAAGAATATCGTATTTTTAAAAAAATCTAATGATAGGATTTTCCAGAAAATTGAAAAAACCGAAAAATGTCAAGAGTAAAGTGCCATTTTCTGACATTAGATTTCGTTCTAAATGCTTAATCCCTATGTAGAAACGTTAGTTAAGCAAGAATATCGTATTTTTAAAAAAATCTAATGATAGGATTTTTCAGAAAATTGAAAAAACCGTAAAATGTCAAGAGTAAAGTGCCCTTATTTTAAACAATGTATCGTTCTAAATGCTTAATCCCTATGTAAAAAAGTTATTTTAGCAGGAATATGTCATTGAAAAAAATTAGAAAAATTTATTTTAGCCGTAAATCGAAAATAATGGGGACACCGGAGCTGTTCGAAGCGCCGAGCGCGCCGCGTACGCCCGAATATTTTCAAAGTCCCAACGTACCGATCAAGAGTAAAGTACCATTTTCCTACATTAGATTTCGTTCTAAATGCTTAATCCCTATGTAAAAACGTTAGTTAAGCAAGAATATCGTATTTTTAAAAAAATCTAATGATAGGATTTTCCAGAAAATTGAAAAAACCGAAAAATGTCAAGAGTAAAGTGCCATTTTCTGACATTAGATTTCGTTCTAAATGCTTAATCCCTATGTAGAAACGTTAGTTAAGCAAGAATATCGTATTTTTAAAAAAATCTAATGATAGGATTTTTCAGAAAATTGAAAAAACCGTAAAATGTCAAGAGTAAAGTGCCCTTATTTTAAACAATGTATCGTTCTAAATGCTTAATCCCTATGTAAAAAAGTTATTTAAGCAGGAATATGTTATTGAAAAAAATTAGAAAAATTTATTTTAGCCGTAAATCGAAAATAATGGATCGAGCGAATCGGTCGATTGCGCCGAGACGCGCTATGATGCAACAGACGAGCGATTGGAACGCCCGAATATTTTCAAAGTCCCAACGTACCGATCAAGAGTAAAGTACCATTTTCCTACATTAGATTTCGTTCTAAATGCTTAATCCCTATGTAAAAACGTTAGTTAAGCAAGAATATCGTATTTTTAAAAAAATCTAATGATAGGATTTCCCAGAAAATTGAAAAAACCGAAAAATGTCAAGAGTAAAGTGCCATTTTCTGACATTAGATTTCGTTCTAAATGCTTAATCCCTATGTAGAAACGTTAGTTAAGCAAGAATATCGTATTTTTAAAAAAATCTAATGATAGGATTTTTCAGAAAATTGAAAAAACCGTAAAATGTCAAGAGTAAAGTGCCCTTATTTTAAACAATGTATCGTTCTAAATGCTTAATCCCTATGTAAAAAAGTTATTTTAGCAGGAATATGTTATTGAAAAAAATTAGAAAAATTTATTTTAGCCGTAAATCGAAAATAATGGATCGAGCGAATCGGTCGATTGCGCCGAGACGCGCTATGATGCAACAGACGAGCGATTGGAACGCCCGAATATTTTCAAAGTCCCAACGTACCGATCAAGAGTAAAGTACCATTTTCCTACATTAGATTTCGTTCTAAATGCTTAATCCCTATGTAAAAACGTTAGTTAAGCAAGAATATCGTATTTTTAAAAAAATCTAATGATAGGATTTTCCAGAAAATTGAAAAAACCGAAAAATGTCAAGAGTAAAGTGCCATTTT
This sequence comes from Megalopta genalis, assembly GCF_051020955.1. Lineage (NCBI taxonomy): Eukaryota > Metazoa > Arthropoda > Insecta > Hymenoptera > Halictidae > Megalopta > Megalopta genalis. The sequence continues at coordinate 124,651 of NW_027476475.1, forward strand.
CTGACATTAGATTTCGTTCTAAATGCTTAATCCCTATGTAGAAACGTTAGTTAAGCAAGAATATCGTATTTTTAAAAAAATCTAATGATAGGATTTTTCAGAAAATTGAAAAAACCGTAAAATGTCAAGAGTAAAGTGCCCTTATTTTAAACAATGTATCGTTCTAAATGCTTAATCCCTATGTAAAAAAGTTATTTAAGCAGGAATATGTTATTGAAAAAAATTAGAAAAATTTATTTTAGCCGTAAATCGAAAATAATGGATCGAGCGAATCGGTCGATTGCGCCGAGACGCGCTATGATGCAACAGACGAGCGATTGGAACGCCCGAATATTTTCAAAGTCCCAACGTACCGATCAAGAGTAAAGTACCATTTTCCTACATTAGATTTCGTTCTAAATGCTTAATCCCTATGTAAAAACGTTAGTTAAGCAAGAATATCGTATTTTTAAAAAAATCTAATGATAGGATTTCCCAGAAAATTGAAAAAACCGAAAAATGTCAAGAGTAAAGTGCCATTTTCTGACATTAGATTTCGTTCTAAATGCTTAATCCCTATGTAGAAACGTTAGTTAAGCAAGAATATCGTATTTTTAAAAAAATCTAATGATAGGATTTTTCAGAAAATTGAAAAAACCGTAAAATGTCAAGAGTAAAGTGCCCTTATTTTAAACAATGTATCGTTCTAAATGCTTAATCCCTATGTAAAAAAGTTATTTTAGCAGGAATATGTTATTGAAAAAAATTAGAAAAATTTATTTTAGCCGTAAATCGAAAATAATGGGGACACCGGAGCTGTTCGAAGCGCCGAGCGCGCCACGTACGCCCGAATATTTTCAAAGTCCCAACGTACCGATCAAGAGTAAAGTACCATTTTCCTACATTAGATTTCGTTCTAAATGCTTAATCCCTATGTAAAAACGTTAGTTAAGCAAGAATATCGTATTTTTAAAAAAATCTAATGATAGGATTTCCCAGAAAATTGAAAAAACCGAAAAATGTCAAGAGTAAAGTGCCATTTTCTGACATTAGATTTCGTTCTAAATGCTTAATCCCTATGTAGAAACGTTAGTTAAGCAAGAATATCGTATTTTTAAAAAAATCTAATGATAGGATTTTTCAGAAAATTGAAAAAACCGTAAAATGTCAAGAGTAAAGTGCCCTTATTTTAAACAATGTATCGTTCTAAATGCTTAATCCCTATGTAAAAAAGTTATTTTAGCAGGAATATGTTATTGAAAAAAATTAGAAAAATTTATTTTAGCCGTAAATCGAAAATAATGGGGACACCGGAGCTGTTCGAAGCGCCGAGCGCGCCGCGTACGCCCGAATATTTTCAAAGTCCCAACGTACCGATCAAGAGTAAAGTACCATTTTCCTACATTAGATTTCGTTCTAAATGCTTAATCCCTATGTAAAAACGTTAGTTAAGCAAGAATATCGTATTTTTAAAAAAATCTAATGATAGGATTTTCCAGAAAATTGAAAAAACCGAAAAATGTCAAGAGTAAAGTGCCATTTTCTGACATTAGATTTCGTTCTAAATGCTTAATCCCTATGTAGAAACGTTAGTTAAGCAAGAATATCGTATTTTTAAAAAAATCTAATGATAGGATTTTTCAGAAAATTGAAAAAACCGTAAAATGTCAAGAGTAAAGTGCCCTTACTTTAAACAATGTATCGTTCTAAATGCTTAATCCCTATGTAAAAAAGTTATTTAAGCAGGAATATGTTATTGAAAAAAATTAGAAAAATTTATTTTAGCCGTAAATCGAAAATAATGGATCGAGCGAATCGGTCGATTGCGCCGAGACGCGCTATGATGCTACAGACGAGCGATTGGAACGCCCGAATATTTTCAAAGTCCCAACGTACCGATCAAGAGTAAAGTACCATTTTCCTACATTAGATTTCGTTCTAAATGCTTAATCCCTATGTAAAAACGTTAGTTAAGCAAGAATATCGTATTTTTAAAAAAATCTAATGATAGGATTTTCCAGAAAATTGAAAAAACCGAAAAATGTCAAGAGTAAAGTGCCATTTTCTGACATTAGATTTCGTTCTAAATGCTTAATCCCTATGTAGAAACGTTAGTTAAGCAAGAATATCGTATTTTTAAAAAAATCTAATGATAGGATTTTTCAGAAAATTGAAAAAACCGTAAAATGTCAAGAGTAAAGTGCCCTTATTTTAAACAATGTATCGTTCTAAATGCTTAATCCCTATGTAAAAAAGTTATTTTAGCAGGAATATGTTATTGAAAAAAATTAGAAAAATTTATTTTAGCCGTAAATCGAAAATAATGGATCGAGCGAATCGGTCGATTGCGCCGAGACGCGCTATGATGCAACAGACGAGCGATTGGAACGCCCGAATATTTTCAAAGTCCCAACGTACCGATCAAGAGTAAAGTACCATTTTCCTACATTAGATTTCGTTCTAAATGCTTAATCCCTATGTAAAAACGTTAGTTAAGCAAGAATATCGTATTTTTAAAAAAATCTAATGATAGGATTTCCCAGAAAATTGAAAAAACCGAAAAATGTCAAGAGTAAAGTGCCATTTTCTGACATTAGATTTCGTTCTAAATGCTTAATCCCTATGTAGAAACGTTAGTTAAGCAAGAATATCGTATTTTTAAAAAAATCTAATGATAGGATTTTTCAGAAAATTGAAAAAACCGTAAAATGTCAAGAGTAAAGTGCCCTTATTTTAAACAATGTATCGTTCTAAATGCTTAATCCCTATGTAAAAAAGTTATTTTAGCAGGAATATGTTATTGAAAAAAATTAGAAAAATTTATTTTAGCCGTAAATCGAAAATAATGGATCGAGCGAATCGGTCGATTGCGCCGAGACGCGCTATGATGCAACAGACGAGCGATTGGAACGCCCGAATATTTTCAAAGTCCCAACGTACCGATCAAGAGTAAAGTACCATTTTCCTACATTAGATTTCGTTCTAAATGCTTAATCCCTATGTAAAAACGTTAGTTAAGCAAGAATATCGTATTTTTAAAAAAATCTAATGATAGGATTTTCCAGAAAATTGAAAAAACCGAAAAATGTCAAGAGTAAAGTGCCATTTTCTGACATTAGATTTCGTTCTAAATGCTTAATCCCTATGTAGAAACGTTAGTTAAGCAAGAATATCGTATTTTTAAAAAAATCTAATGATAGGATTTTTCAGAAAATTGAAAAAACCGTAAAATGTCAAGAGTAAAGTGCCCTTATTTTAAACAATGTATCGTTCTAAATGCTTAATCCCTATGTAAAAAAGTTATTTTAGCAGGAATATGTTATTGAAAAAAATTAGAAAAATTTATTTTAGCCGTAAATCGAAAATAATGGGGACACCGGAGCTGTTCGAAGCGCCGAGCGCGCCACGTACGCCCGAATATTTTCAAAGTCCCAACGTACCGATCAAGAGTAAAGTACCATTTTCCTACATTAGATTTCGTTCTAAATGCTTAATCCCTATGTAAAAACGTTAGTTAAGCAAGAATATCGTATTTTTAAAAAAATCTAATGATAGGATTTCCCAGAAAATTGAAAAAACCGAAAAATGTCAAGAGTAAAGTGCCATTTTCTGACATTAGATTTCGTTCTAAATGCTTAATCCCTATGTAGAAACGTTAGTTAAGCAAGAATATCGTATTTTTAAAAAAATCTAATGATAGGATTTTCCAGAAAATTGAAAAAACCGAAAAATGTCAAGAGTAAAGTGCCATTTTCTGACATTAGATTTCGTTCTAAATGCTTAATCCCTATGTAGAAACGTTAGTTAAGCAAGAATATCGTATTTTTAAAAAAATCTAATGATAGGATTTTTCAGAAAATTGAAAAAACCGTAAAATGTCAAGAGTAAAGTGCCCTTATTTTAAACAATGTATCGTTCTAAATGCTTAATCCCTATGTAAAAAAGTTATTTTAGCAGGAATATGTTATTGAAAAAAATTAGAAAAATTTATTTTAGCCGTAAATCGAAAATAATGGGGACACCGGAGCTGTTCGAAGCGCCGAGCGCGCCGCGTACGCCCGAATATTTTCAAAGTCCCAACGTACCGATCAAGAGTAAAGTACCATTTTCCTACATTAGATTTCGTTCTAAATGCTTAATCCCTATGTAAAAACGTTAGTTAAGCAAGAATATCGTATTTTTAAAAAAATCTAATGATAGGATTTTCCAGAAAATTGAAAAAACCGAAAAATGTCAAGAGTAAAGTGCCATTTTCTGACATTAGATTTCGTTCTAAATGCTTAATCCCTATGTAGAAACGTTAGTTAAGCAAGAATATCGTATTTTTAAAAAAATCTAATGATAGGATTTTTCAGAAAATTGAAAAAACCGTAAAATGTCAAGAGTAAAGTGCCCTTATTTTAAACAATGTATCGTTCTAAATGCTTAATCCCTATGTAAAAAAGTTATTTTAGCAGGAATATGTTATTGAAAAAAATTAGAAAAATTTATTTTAGCCGTAAATCGAAAATAATGGATCGAGCGAATCGGTCGATTGCGCCGAGACGCGCTATGATGCAACAGACGAGCGATTGGAACCCCCGAATATTTTCAAAGTCCCAACGTACCGATCAAGAGTAAAGTACCATTTTCCTACATTAGATTTCGTTCTAAATGCTTAATCCCTATGTAAAAACGTTAGTTAAGCAAGAATATCGTATTTTTAAAAAAATCTAATGATAGGATTTTTCAGAAAATTGAAAAAACCGTAAAATGTCAAGAGTAAAGTGCCCTTATTTTAAACAATGTATCGTTCTAAATGCTTAATCCCTATGTAAAAAAGTTATTTTAGCAGGAATATGTTATTGAAAAAAATTAGAAAAATTTATTTTAGCCGTAAATCGAAAATAATGGGGACACCGGAGCTGTTCGAAGCGCCGAGCGCGCCGCGTACGCCCGAATATTTTCAAAGTCCCAACGTACCGATCAAGAGTAAAGTACCATTTTCCTACATTAGATTTCGTTCTAAATGCTTAATCCCTATGTAAAAACGTTAGTTAAGCAAGAATATCGTATTTTTAAAAAAATCTAATGATAGGATTTTCCAGAAAATTGAAAAAACCGAAAAATGTCAAGAGTAAAGTGCCATTTTCTGACATTAGATTTCGTTCTAAATGCTTAATCCCTATGTAGAAACGTTAGTTAAGCAAGAATATCGTATTTTTAAAAAAATCTAATGATAGGATTTTTCAGAAAATTGAAAAAACCGTAAAATGTCAAGAGTAAAGTGCCCTTACTTTAAACAATGTATCGTTCTAAATGCTTAATCCCTATGTAAAAAAGTTATTTAAGCAGGAATATGTTATTGAAAAAAATTAGAAAAATTTATTTTAGCCGTAAATCGAAAATAATGGATCGAGCGAATCGGTCGATTGCGCCGAGACGCGCTATGATGCAACAGACGAGCGATTGGAACGCCCGAATATTTTCAAAGTCCCAACGTACCGATCAAGAGTAAAGTACCATTTTCCTACATTAGATTTCGTTCTAAATGCTTAATCCCTATGTAAAAACGTTAGTTAAGCAAGAATATCGTATTTTTAAAAAAATCTAATGATAGGATTTTCCAGAAAATTGAAAAAACCGAAAAATGTCAAGAGTAAAGTGCCATTTTCTGACATTAGATTTCGTTCTAAATGCTTAATCCCTATGTAGAAACGTTAGTTAAGCAAGAATATCGTATTTTTAAAAAAATCTAATGATAGGATTTTTCAGAAAATTGAAAAAACCGTAAAATGTCAAGAGTAAAGTGCCCTTATTTTAAACAATGTATCGTTCTAAATGCTTAATCCCTATGTAAAAAAGTTATTTAAGCAGGAATATGTTATTGAAAAAAATTAGAAAAATTTATTTTAGCCGTAAATCGAAAATAATGGATCGAGCGAATCGGTCGATTGCGCCGAGACGCGCTATGATGCAACAGACGAGCGATTGGAACGCCCGAATATTTTCAAAGTCCCAACGTACCGATCAAGAGTAAAGTACCATTTTCCTACATTAGATTTCGTTCTAAATGCTTAATCCCTATGTAAAAACGTTAGTTAAGCAAGAATATCGTATTTTTAAAAAAATCTAATGATAGGATTTTCCAGAAAATTGAAAAAACCGAAAAATGTCAAGAGTAAAGTGCCATTTTCTGACATTAGATTTCGTTCTAAATGCTTAATCCCTATGTAGAAACGTTAGTTAAGCAAGAATATCGTATTTTTAAAAAAATCTAATGATAGGATTTTTCAGAAAATTGAAAAAACCGTAAAATGTCAAGAGTAAAGTGCCCTTATTTTAAACAATGTATCGTTCTAAATGCTTAATCCCTATGTAAAAAAGTTATTTTAGCAGGAATATGTCATTGAAAAAAATTAGAAAAATTTATTTTAGCCGTAAATCGAAAATAATGGGGACACCGGAGCTGTTCGAAGCGCCGAGCGCGCCGCGTACGCCCGAATATTTTCAAAGTCCCAACGTACCGATCAAGAGTAAAGTACCATTTTCCTACATTAGATTTCGTTCTAAATGCTTAATCCCTATGTAAAAACGTTAGTTAAGCAAGAATATCGTATTTTTAAAAAAATCTAATGATAGGATTTTCCAGAAAATTGAAAAAACCGAAAAATGTCAAGAGTAAAGTGCCATTTTCTGACATTAGATTTCGTTCTAAATGCTTAATCCCTATGTAGAAACGTTAGTTAAGCAAGAATATCGTATTTTTAAAAAAATCTAATGATAGGATTTTTCAGAAAATTGAAAAAACCGTAAAATGTCAAGAGTAAAGTGCCCTTATTTTAAACAATGTATCGTTCTAAATGCTTAATCCCTATGTAAAAAAGTTATTTAAGCAGGAATATGTTATTGAAAAAAATTAGAAAAATTTATTTTAGCCGTAAATCGAAAATAATGGATCGAGCGAATCGGTCGATTGCGCCGAGACGCGCTATGATGCAACAGACGAGCGATTGGAACGCCCGAATATTTTCAAAGTCCCAACGTACCGATCAAGAGTAAAGTACCATTTTCCTACATTAGATTTCGTTCTAAATGCTTAATCCCTATGTAAAAACGTTAGTTAAGCAAGAATATCGTATTTTTAAAAAAATCTAATGATAGGATTTCCCAGAAAATTGAAAAAACCGAAAAATGTCAAGAGTAAAGTGCCATTTTCTGACATTAGATTTCGTTCTAAATGCTTAATCCCTATGTAGAAACGTTAGTTAAGCAAGAATATCGTATTTTTAAAAAAATCTAATGATAGGATTTTTCAGAAAATTGAAAAAACCGTAAAATGTCAAGAGTAAAGTGCCCTTATTTTAAACAATGTATCGTTCTAAATGCTTAATCCCTATGTAAAAAAGTTATTTTAGCAGGAATATGTTATTGAAAAAAATTAGAAAAATTTATTTTAGCCGTAAATCGAAAATAATGGGGACACCGGAGCTGTTCGAAGCGCCGAGCGCGCCACGTACGCCCGAATATTTTCAAAGTCCCAACGTACCGATCAAGAGTAAAGTACCATTTTCCTACATTAGATTTCGTTCTAAATGCTTAATCCCTATGTAAAAACGTTAGTTAAGCAAGAATATCGTATTTTTAAAAAAATCTAATGATAGGATTTCCCAGAAAATTGAAAAAACCGAAAAATGTCAAGAGTAAAGTGCCATTTTCTGACATTAGATTTCGTTCTAAATGCTTAATCCCTATGTAGAAACGTTAGTTAAGCAAGAATATCGTATTTTTAAAAAAATCTAATGATAGGATTTTTCAGAAAATTGAAAAAACCGTAAAATGTCAAGAGTAAAGTGCCCTTATTTTAAACAATGTATCGTTCTAAATGCTTAATCCCTATGTAAAAAAGTTATTTTAGCAGGAATATGTTATTGAAAAAAATTAGAAAAATTTATTTTAGCCGTAAATCGAAAATAATGGGGACACCGGAGCTGTTCGAAGCGCCGAGCGCGCCGCGTACGCCCGAATATTTTCAAAGTCCCAACGTACCGATCAAGAGTAAAGTACCATTTTCCTACATTAGATTTCGTTCTAAATGCTTAATCCCTATGTAAAAACGTTAGTTAAGCAAGAATATCGTATTTTTAAAAAAATCTAATGATAGGATTTTCCAGAAAATTGAAAAAACCGAAAAATGTCAAGAGTAAAGTGCCATTTTCTGACATTAGATTTCGTTCTAAATGCTTAATCCCTATGTAGAAACGTTAGTTAAGCAAGAATATCGTATTTTTAAAAAAATCTAATGATAGGATTTTTCAGAAAATTGAAAAAACCGTAAAATGTCAAGAGTAAAGTGCCCTTATTTTAAACAATGTATCGTTCTAAATGCTTAATCCCTATGTAAAAAAGTTATTTTAGCAGGAATATGTTATTGAAAAAAATTAGAAAAATTTATTTTAGCCGTAAATCGAAAATAATGGGGACACCGGAGCTGTTCGAAGCGCCGAGCGCGCCGCGTACGCCCGAATATTTTCAAAGTCCCAACGTACCGATCAAGAGTAAAGTACCATTTTCCTACATTAGATTTCGTTCTAAATGCTTAATCCCTATGTAAAAACGTTAGTTAAGCAAGAATATCGTATTTTTAAAAAAATCTAATGATAGGATTTTCCAGAAAATTGAAAAAACCGAAAAATGTCAAGAGTAAAGTGCCATTTTCTGACATTAGATTTCGTTCTAAATGCTTAATCCCTATGTAGAAACGTTAGTTAAGCAAGAATATCGTATTTTTAAAAAAATCTAATGATAGGATTTTTCAGAAAATTGAAAAAACCGTAAAATGTCAAGAGTAAAGTGCCCTTATTTTAAACAATGTATCGTTCTAAATGCTTAATCCCTATGTAAAAAAGTTATTTTAGCAGGAATATGTTATTGAAAAAAATTAGAAAAATTTATTTTAGCCGTAAATCGAAAATAATGGATCGAGCGAATCGGTCGATTGCGCCGAGACGCGCTATGATGCAACAGACGAGCGATTGGAACCCCCGAATATTTTCAAAGTCCCAACGTACCGATCAAGAGTAAAGTACCATTTTCCTACATTAGATTTCGTTCTAAATGCTTAATCCCTATGTAAAAACGTTAGTTAAGCAAGAATATCGTATTTTTAAAAAAATCTAATGATAGGATTTTTCAGAAAATTGAAAAAACCGTAAAATGTCAAGAGTAAAGTGCCCTTATTTTAAACAATGTATCGTTCTAAATGCTTAATCCCTATGTAAAAAAGTTATTTTAGCAGGAATATGTTATTGAAAAAAATTAGAAAAATTTATTTTAGCCGTAAATCGAAAATAATGGGGACACCGGAGCTGTTCGAAGCGCCGAGCGCGCCGCGTACGCCCGAATATTTTCAAAGTCCCAACGTACCGATCAAGAGTAAAGTACCATTTTCCTACATTAGATTTCGTTCTAAATGCTTAATCCCTATGTAAAAACGTTAGTTAAGCAAGAATATCGTATTTTTAAAAAAATCTAATGATAGGATTTTCCAGAAAATTGAAAAAACCGAAAAATGTCAAGAGTAAAGTGCCATTTTCTGACATTAGATTTCGTTCTAAATGCTTAATCCCTATGTAGAAACGTTAGTTAAGCAAGAATATCGTATTTTTAAAAAAATCTAATGATAGGATTTTTCAGAAAATTGAAAAAACCGTAAAATGTCAAGAGTAAAGTGCCCTTACTTTAAACAATGTATCGTTCTAAATGCTTAATCCCTATGTAAAAAAGTTATTTAAGCAGGAATATGTTATTGAAAAAAATTAGAAAAATTTATTTTAGCCGTAAATCGAAAATAATGGATCGAGCGAATCGGTCGATTGCGCCGAGACGCGCTATGATGCAACAGACGAGCGATTGGAACGCCCGAATATTTTCAAAGTCCCAACGTACCGATCAAGAGTAAAGTACCATTTTCCTACATTAGATTTCGTTCTAAATGCTTAATCCCTATGTAAAAACGTTAGTTAAGCAAGAATATCGTATTTTTAAAAAAATCTAATGATAGGATTTTCCAGAAAATTGAAAAAACCGAAAAATGTCAAGAGTAAAGTGCCATTTTCTGACATTAGATTTCGTTCTAAATGCTTAATCCCTATGTAGAAACGTTAGTTAAGCAAGAATATCGTATTTTTAAAAAAATCTAATGATAGGATTTTTCAGAAAATTGAAAAAACCGTAAAATGTCAAGAGTAAAGTGCCCTTATTTTAAACAATGTATCGTTCTAAATGCTTAATCCCTATGTAAAAAAGTTATTTAAGCAGGAATATGTTATTGAAAAAAATTAGAAAAATTTATTTTAGCCGTAAATCGAAAATAATGGATCGAGCGAATCGGTCGATTGCGCCGAGACGCGCTATGATGCAACAGACGAGCGATTGGAACGCCCGAATATTTTCAAAGTCCCAACGTACCGATCAAGAGTAAAGTACCATTTTCCTACATTAGATTTCGTTCTAAATGCTTAATCCCTATGTAAAAACGTTAGTTAAGCAAGAATATCGCATTTTTAAAAAAATCTAATGATAGGATTTTCCAGAAAATTGAAAAAACCGAAAAATGTCAAGAGTAAAGTGCCATTTTCTGACATTAGATTTCGTTCTAAATGCTTAATCCCTATGTAGAAACGTTAGTTAAGCAAGAATATCGTATTTTTAAAAAAATCTAATGATAGGATTTTTCAGAAAATTGAAAAAACCGTAAAATGTCAAGAGTAAAGTGCCCTTATTTTAAACAATGTATCGTTCTAAATGCTTAATCCCTATGTAAAAAAGTTATTTTAGCAGGAATATGTTATTGAAAAAAATTAGAAAAATTTATTTTAGCCGTAAATCGAAAATAATGGGGACACCGGAGCTGTTCGAAGCGCCGAGCGCGCCGCGTACGCCCGAATATTTTCAAAGTCCCAACGTACCGATCAAGAGTAAAGTACCATTTTCCTACATTAGATTTCGTTCTAAATGCTTAATCCCTATGTAAAAACGTTAGTTAAGCAAGAATATCGTATTTTTAAAAAAATCTAATGATAGGATTTTCCAGAAAATTGAAAAAACCGAAAAATGTCAAGAGTAAAGTGCCATTTTCTGACATTAGATTTCGTTCTAAATGCTTAATCCCTATGTAGAAACGTTAGTTAAGCAAGAATATCGTATTTTTAAAAAAATCTAATGATAGGATTTTTCAGAAAATTGAAAAAACCGTAAAATGTCAAGAGTAAAGTGCCCTTATTTTAAACAATGTATCGTTCTAAATGCTTAATCCCTATGTAAAAAAGTTATTTAAGCAGGAATATGTTATTGAAAAAAATTAGAAAAATTTATTTTAGCCGTAAATCGAAAATAATGGATCGAGCGAATCGGTCGATTGCGCCGAGACGCGCTATGATGCAACAGACGAGCGATTGGAACGCCCGAATATTTTCAAAGTCCCAACGTACCGATCAAGGGTAAAGTACCATTTTCCTACATTAGATTTCGTTCTAAATGCTTAATCCCTATGTAAAAACGTTAGTTAAGCAAGAATATCGTATTTTTAAAAAAATCTAATGATAGGATTTCCCAGAAAATTGAAAAAACCGAAAAATGTCAAGAGTAAAGTGCCATTTTCTGACATTAGATTTCGTTCTAAATGCTTAATCCCTATGTAGAAACGTTAGTTAAGCAAGAATATCGTATTTTTAAAAAAATCTAATGATAGGATTTTTCAGAAAATTGAAAAAACCGTAAAATGTCAAGAGTAAAGTGCCCTTATTTTAAACAATGTATCGTTCTAAATGCTTAATCCCTATGTAAAAAAGTTATTTTAGCAGGAATATGTTATTGAAAAAAATTAGAAAAATTTATTTTAGCCGTAAATCGAAAATAATGGATCGAGCGAATCGGTCGATTGCGCCGAGACGCGCAATGATGCAACAGACGAGCGATTGGAACGCCCGAATATTTTCAAAGTCCCAACGTACCGATCAAGAGTAAAGTACCATTTTCCTACATTAGATTTCGTTCTAAATGCTTAATCCCTATGTAAAAACGTTAGTTAAGCAAGAATATCGTATTTTTAAAAAAATCTAATGATAGGATTTCCCAGAAAATTGAAAAAACCGAAAAATGTCAAGAGTAAAGTGCCATTTTCTGACATTAGATTTCGTTCTAAATGCTTAATCCCTATGTAGAAACGTTAGTTAAGCAAGAATATCGTATTTTTAAAAAAATCTAATGATAGGATTTTTCAGAAAATTGAAAAAACCGTAAAATGTCAAGAGTAAAGTGCCCTTATTTTAAACAATGTATCGTTCTAAATGCTTAATCCCTATGTAAAAAAGTTATTTTAGCAGGAATATGTTATTGAAAAAAATTAGAAAAATTTATTTTAGCCGTAAATCGAAAATAATGGATCGAGCGAATCGGTCGATTGCGCCGAGACGCGCTATGATGCAACAGACGAGCGATTGGAACGCCCGAATATTTTCAAAGTCCCAACGTACCGATCAAGAGTAAAGTACCATTTTCCTACATTAGATTTCGTTCTAAATGCTTAATCCCTATGTAAAAACGTTAGTTAAGCAAGAATATCGTATTTTTAAAAAAATCTAATGATAGGATTTCCCAGAAAATTGAAAAAACCGAAAAATGTCAAGAGTAAAGTGCCATTTTCTGACATTAGATTTCGTTCTAAATGCTTAATCCCTATGTAGAAACGTTAGTTAAGCAAGAATATCGTATTTTTAAAAAAATCTAATGATAGGATTTTTCAGAAAATTGAAAAAACCGTAAAATGTCAAGAGTAAAGTGCCCTTACTTTAAACAATGTATCGTTCTAAATGCTTAATCCCTATGTAAAAAAGTTATTTAAGCAGGAATATGTTATTGAAAAAAATTAGAAAAATTTATTTTAGCCGTAAATCGAAAATAATGGATCGAGCGAATCGGTCGATTGCGCCGAGACGCGCTATGATGCAACAGACGAGCGATTGGAACGCCCGAATATTTTCAAAGTCCCAACGTACCGATCAAGAGTAAAGTACCATTTTCCTACATTAGATTTCGTTCTAAATGCTTAATCCCTATGTAAAAACGTTAGTTAAGCAAGAATATCGTATTTTTAAAAAAATCTAATGATAGGATTTTCCAGAAAATTGAAAAAACCGAAAAATGTCAAGAGTAAAGTGCCATTTTCTGACATTAGATTTCGTTCTAAATGCTTAATCCCTATGTAGAAACGTTAGTTAAGCAAGAATATCGTATTTTTAAAAAAATCTAATGATAGGATTTTTCAGAAAATTGAAAAAACCGTAAAATGTCAAGAGTAAAGTGCCCTTATTTTAAACAATGTATCGTTCTAAATGCTTAATCCCTATGTAAAAAAGTTATTTAAGCAGGAATATGTTATTGAAAAAAATTAGAAAAATTTATTTTAGCCGTAAATCGAAAATAATGGATCGAGCGAATCGGTCGATTGCGCCGAGACGCGCTATGATGCAACAGACGAGCGATTGGAACGCCCGAATATTTTCAAAGTCCCAACGTACCGATCAAGAGTAAAGTACCATTTTCCTACATTAGATTTCGTTCTAAATGCTTAATCCCTATGTAAAAACGTTAGTTAAGCAAGAATATCGTATTTTTAAAAAAATCTAATGATAGGATTTTCCAGAAAATTGAAAAAACCGAAAAATGTCAAGAGTAAAGTGCCATTTTCTGACATTAGATTTCGTTCTAAATGCTTAATCCCTATGTAGAAACGTTAGTTAAGCAAGAATATCGTATTTTTAAAAAAATCTAATGATAGGATTTTTCAGAAAATTGAAAAAACCGTAAAATGTCAAGAGTAAAGTGCCCTTATTTTAAACAATGTATCGTTCTAAATGCTTAATCCCTATGTAAAAAAGTTATTTTAGCAGGAATATGTTATTGAAAAAAATTAGAAAAATTTATTTTAGCCGTAAATCGAAAATAATGGGGACACCGGAGCTGTTCGAAGCGCCGAGCGCGCCGCGTACGCCCGAATATTTTCAAAGTCCCAACGTACCGATCAAGAGTAAAGTACCATTTTCCTACATTAGATTTCGTTCTAAATGCTTAATCCCTATGTAAAAACGTTAGTTAAGCAAGAATATCGTATTTTTAAAAAAATCTAATGATAGGATTTTCCAGAAAATTGAAAAAACCGAAAAATGTCAAGAGTAAAGTGCCATTTTCTGACATTAGATTTCGTTCTAAATGCTTAATCCCTATGTAGAAACGTTAGTTAAGCAAGAATATCGTATTTTTAAAAAAATCTAATGATAGGATTTTTCAGAAAATTGAAAAAACCGTAAAATGTCAAGAGTAAAGTGCCCTTATTTTAAACAATGTATCGTTCTAAATGCTTAATCCCTATGTAAAAAAGTTATTTAAGCAGGAATATGTTATTGAAAAAAATTAGAAAAATTTATTTTAGCCGTAAATCGAAAATAATGGATCGAGCGAATCGGTCGATTGCGCCGAGACGCGCTATGATGCAACAGACGAGCGATTGGAACGCCCGAATATTTTCAAAGTCCCAACGTACCGATCAAGGGTAAAGTACCATTTTCCTACATTAGATTTCGTTCTAAATGCTTAATCCCTATGTAAAAACGTTAGTTAAGCAAGAATATCGTATTTTTAAAAAAATCTAATGATAGGATTTCCCAGAAAATTGAAAAAACCGAAAAATGTCAAGAGTAAAGTGCCATTTTCTGACATTAGATTTCGTTCTAAATGCTTAATCCCTATGTAGAAACGTTAGTTAAGCAAGAATATCGTATTTTTAAAAAAATCTAATGATAGGATTTTTCAGAAAATTGAAAAAACCGTAAAATGTCAAGAGTAAAGTGCCCTTATTTTAAACAATGTATCGTTCTAAATGCTTAATCCCTATGTAAAAAAGTTATTTTAGCAGGAATATGTTATTGAAAAAAATTAGAAAAATTTATTTTAGCCGTAAATCGAAAATAATGGATCGAGCGAATCGGTCGATTGCGCCGAGACGCGCTATGATGCAACAGACGAGCGATTGGAACGCCCGAATATTTTCAAAGTCCCAACGTACCGATCAAGAGTAAAGTACCATTTTCCTACATTAGATTTCGTTCTAAATGCTTAATCCCTATGTAAAAACGTTAGTTAAGCAAGAATATCGTATTTTTAAAAAAATCTAATGATAGGATTTCCCAGAAAATTGAAAAAACCGAAAAATGTCAAGAGTAAAGTGCCATTTTCTGACATTAGATTTCGTTCTAAATGCTTAATCCCTATGTAGAAACGTTAGTTAAGCAAGAATATCGTATTTTTAAAAAAATCTAATGATAGGATTTTTCAGAAAATTGAAAAAACCGTAAAATGTCAAGAGTAAAGTGCCCTTATTTTAAACAATGTATCGTTCTAAATGCTTAATCCCTATGTAAAAAAGTTATTTTAGCAGGAATATGTTATTGAAAAAAATTAGAAAAATTTATTTTAGCCGTAAATCGAAAATAATGGATCGAGCGAATCGGTCGATTGCGCCGAGACGCGCTATGATGCAACAGACGAGCGATTGGAACGCCCGAATATTTTCAAAGTCCCAACGTACCGATCAAGAGTAAAGTACCATTTTCCTACATTAGATTTCGTTCTAAATGCTTAATCCCTATGTAAAAACGTTAGTTAAGCAAGAATATCGTATTTTTAAAAAAATCTAATGATAGGATTTCCCAGAAAATTGAAAAAACCGAAAAATGTCAAGAGTAAAGTGCCATTTTCTGACATTAGATTTCGTTCTAAATGCTTAATCCCTATGTAGAAACGTTAGTTAAGCAAGAATATCGTATTTTTAAAAAAATCTAATGATAGGATTTTTCAGAAAATTGAAAAAACCGTAAAATGTCAAGAGTAAAGTGCCCTTACTTTAAACAATGTATCGTTCTAAATGCTTAATCCCTATGTAAAAAAGTTATTTAAGCAGGAATATGTTATTGAAAAAAATTAGAA
The DNA here is from genome assembly GCF_051020955.1 of Megalopta genalis. NCBI lineage: Eukaryota > Metazoa > Arthropoda > Insecta > Hymenoptera > Halictidae > Megalopta > Megalopta genalis. Next base: position 140,653 of record NW_027476475.1, read on the forward strand.
AAATTTATTTTAGCCGTAAATCGAAAATAATGGATCGAGCGAATCGGTCGATTGCGCCGAGACGCGCTATGATGCAACAGACGAGCGATTGGAACGCCCGAATATTTTCAAAGTCCCAACGTACCGATCAAGAGTAAAGTACCATTTTCCTACATTAGATTTCGTTCTAAATGCTTAATCCCTATGTAAAAACGTTAGTTAAGCAAGAATATCGTATTTTTAAAAAAATCTAATGATAGGATTTTCCAGAAAATTGAAAAAACCGAAAAATGTCAAGAGTAAAGTGCCATTTTCTGACATTAGATTTCGTTCTAAATGCTTAATCCCTATGTAGAAACGTTAGTTAAGCAAGAATATCGTATTTTTAAAAAAATCTAATGATAGGATTTTTCAGAAAATTGAAAAAACCGTAAAATGTCAAGAGTAAAGTGCCCTTATTTTAAACAATGTATCGTTCTAAATGCTTAATCCCTATGTAAAAAAGTTATTTAAGCAGGAATATGTTATTGAAAAAAATTAGAAAAATTTATTTTAGCCGTAAATCGAAAATAATGGATCGAGCGAATCGGTCGATTGCGCCGAGACGCGCTATGATGCAACAGACGAGCGATTGGAACGCCCGAATATTTTCAAAGTCCCAACGTACCGATCAAGAGTAAAGTACCATTTTCCTACATTAGATTTCGTTCTAAATGCTTAATCCCTATGTAAAAACGTTAGTTAAGCAAGAATATCGTATTTTTAAAAAAATCTAATGATAGGATTTCCCAGAAAATTGAAAAAACCGAAAAATGTCAAGAGTAAAGTGCCATTTTCTGACATTAGATTTCGTTCTAAATGCTTAATCCCTATGTAGAAACGTTAGTTAAGCAAGAATATCGTATTTTTAAAAAAATCTAATGATAGGATTTTTCAGAAAATTGAAAAAACCGTAAAATGTCAAGAGTAAAGTGCCCTTATTTTAAACAATGTATCGTTCTAAATGCTTAATCCCTATGTAAAAAAGTTATTTTAGCAGGAATATGTCATTGAAAAAAATTAGAAAAATTTATTTTAGCCGTAAATCGAAAATAATGGGGACACCGGAGCTGTTCGAAGCGCCGAGCGCGCCGCGTACGCCCGAATATTTTCAAAGTCCCAACGTACCGATCAAGAGTAAAGTACCATTTTCCTACATTAGATTTCGTTCTAAATGCTTAATCCCTATGTAAAAACGTTAGTTAAGCAAGAATATCGTATTTTTAAAAAAATCTAATGATAGGATTTTCCAGAAAATTGAAAAAACCGAAAAATGTCAAGAGTAAAGTGCCATTTTCTGACATTAGATTTCGTTCTAAATGCTTAATCCCTATGTAGAAACGTTAGTTAAGCAAGAATATCGTATTTTTAAAAAAATCTAATGATAGGATTTTTCAGAAAATTGAAAAAACCGTAAAATGTCAAGAGTAAAGTGCCCTTATTTTAAACAATGTATCGTTCTAAATGCTTAATCCCTATGTAAAAAAGTTATTTAAGCAGGAATATGTTATTGAAAAAAATTAGAAAAATTTATTTTAGCCGTAAATCGAAAATAATGGATCGAGCGAATCGGTCGATTGCGCCGAGACGCGCTATGATGCAACAGACGAGCGATTGGAACGCCCGAATATTTTCAAAGTCCCAACGTACCGATCAAGAGTAAAGTACCATTTTCCTACATTAGATTTCGTTCTAAATGCTTAATCCCTATGTAAAAACGTTAGTTAAGCAAGAATATCGTATTTTTAAAAAAATCTAATGATAGGATTTCCCAGAAAATTGAAAAAACCGAAAAATGTCAAGAGTAAAGTGCCATTTTCTGACATTAGATTTCGTTCTAAATGCTTAATCCCTATGTAGAAACGTTAGTTAAGCAAGAATATCGTATTTTTAAAAAAATCTAATGATAGGATTTTTCAGAAAATTGAAAAAACCGTAAAATGTCAAGAGTAAAGTGCCCTTATTTTAAACAATGTATCGTTCTAAATGCTTAATCCCTATGTAAAAAAGTTATTTTAGCAGGAATATGTTATTGAAAAAAATTAGAAAAATTTATTTTAGCCGTAAATCGAAAATAATGGGGACACCGGAGCTGTTCGAAGCGCCGAGCGCGCCACGTACGCCCGAATATTTTCAAAGTCCCAACGTACCGATCAAGAGTAAAGTACCATTTTCCTACATTAGATTTCGTTCTAAATGCTTAATCCCTATGTAAAAACGTTAGTTAAGCAAGAATATCGTATTTTTAAAAAAATCTAATGATAGGATTTCCCAGAAAATTGAAAAAACCGAAAAATGTCAAGAGTAAAGTGCCATTTTCTGACATTAGATTTCGTTCTAAATGCTTAATCCCTATGTAGAAACGTTAGTTAAGCAAGAATATCGTATTTTTAAAAAAATCTAATGATAGGATTTTTCAGAAAATTGAAAAAACCGTAAAATGTCAAGAGTAAAGTGCCCTTATTTTAAACAATGTATCGTTCTAAATGCTTAATCCCTATGTAAAAAAGTTATTTTAGCAGGAATATGTTATTGAAAAAAATTAGAAAAATTTATTTTAGCCGTAAATCGAAAATAATGGGGACACCGGAGCTGTTCGAAGCGCCGAGCGCGCCGCGTACGCCCGAATATTTTCAAAGTCCCAACGTACCGATCAAGAGTAAAGTACCATTTTCCTACATTAGATTTCGTTCTAAATGCTTAATCCCTATGTAAAAACGTTAGTTAAGCAAGAATATCGTATTTTTAAAAAAATCTAATGATAGGATTTTCCAGAAAATTGAAAAAACCGAAAAATGTCAAGAGTAAAGTGCCATTTTCTGACATTAGATTTCGTTCTAAATGCTTAATCCCTATGTAGAAACGTTAGTTAAGCAAGAATATCGTATTTTTAAAAAAATCTAATGATAGGATTTTTCAGAAAATTGAAAAAACCGTAAAATGTCAAGAGTAAAGTGCCCTTATTTTAAACAATGTATCGTTCTAAATGCTTAATCCCTATGTAAAAAAGTTATTTTAGCAGGAATATGTTATTGAAAAAAATTAGAAAAATTTATTTTAGCCGTAAATCGAAAATAATGGGGACACCGGAGCTGTTCGAAGCGCCGAGCGCGCCGCGTACGCCCGAATATTTTCAAAGTCCCAACGTACCGATCAAGAGTAAAGTACCATTTTCCTACATTAGATTTCGTTCTAAATGCTTAATCCCTATGTAAAAACGTTAGTTAAGCAAGAATATCGTATTTTTAAAAAAATCTAATGATAGGATTTTCCAGAAAATTGAAAAAACCGAAAAATGTCAAGAGTAAAGTGCCATTTTCTGACATTAGATTTCGTTCTAAATGCTTAATCCCTATGTAGAAACGTTAGTTAAGCAAGAATATCGTATTTTTAAAAAAATCTAATGATAGGATTTTTCAGAAAATTGAAAAAACCGTAAAATGTCAAGAGTAAAGTGCCCTTATTTTAAACAATGTATCGTTCTAAATGCTTAATCCCTATGTAAAAAAGTTATTTTAGCAGGAATATGTTATTGAAAAAAATTAGAAAAATTTATTTTAGCCGTAAATCGAAAATAATGGATCGAGCGAATCGGTCGATTGCGCCGAGACGCGCTATGATGCAACAGACGAGCGATTGGAACCCCCGAATATTTTCAAAGTCCCAACGTACCGATCAAGAGTAAAGTACCATTTTCCTACATTAGATTTCGTTCTAAATGCTTAATCCCTATGTAAAAACGTTAGTTAAGCAAGAATATCGTATTTTTAAAAAAATCTAATGATAGGATTTTTCAGAAAATTGAAAAAACCGTAAAATGTCAAGAGTAAAGTGCCCTTATTTTAAACAATGTATCGTTCTAAATGCTTAATCCCTATGTAAAAAAGTTATTTTAGCAGGAATATGTTATTGAAAAAAATTAGAAAAATTTATTTTAGCCGTAAATCGAAAATAATGGGGACACCGGAGCTGTTCGAAGCGCCGAGCGCGCCGCGTACGCCCGAATATTTTCAAAGTCCCAACGTACCGATCAAGAGTAAAGTACCATTTTCCTACATTAGATTTCGTTCTAAATGCTTAATCCCTATGTAAAAACGTTAGTTAAGCAAGAATATCGTATTTTTAAAAAAATCTAATGATAGGATTTTCCAGAAAATTGAAAAAACCGAAAAATGTCAAGAGTAAAGTGCCATTTTCTGACATTAGATTTCGTTCTAAATGCTTAATCCCTATGTAGAAACGTTAGTTAAGCAAGAATATCGTATTTTTAAAAAAATCTAATGATAGGATTTTTCAGAAAATTGAAAAAACCGTAAAATGTCAAGAGTAAAGTGCCCTTACTTTAAACAATGTATCGTTCTAAATGCTTAATCCCTATGTAAAAAAGTTATTTAAGCAGGAATATGTTATTGAAAAAAATTAGAAAAATTTATTTTAGCCGTAAATCGAAAATAATGGATCGAGCGAATCGGTCGATTGCGCCGAGACGCGCTATGATGCAACAGACGAGCGATTGGAACGCCCGAATATTTTCAAAGTCCCAACGTACCGATCAAGAGTAAAGTACCATTTTCCTACATTAGATTTCGTTCTAAATGCTTAATCCCTATGTAAAAACGTTAGTTAAGCAAGAATATCGTATTTTTAAAAAAATCTAATGATAGGATTTTCCAGAAAATTGAAAAAACCGAAAAATGTCAAGAGTAAAGTGCCATTTTCTGACATTAGATTTCGTTCTAAATGCTTAATCCCTATGTAGAAACGTTAGTTAAGCAAGAATATCGTATTTTTAAAAAAATCTAATGATAGGATTTTTCAGAAAATTGAAAAAACCGTAAAATGTCAAGAGTAAAGTGCCCTTATTTTAAACAATGTATCGTTCTAAATGCTTAATCCCTATGTAAAAAAGTTATTTAAGCAGGAATATGTTATTGAAAAAAATTAGAAAAATTTATTTTAGCCGTAAATCGAAAATAATGGATCGAGCGAATCGGTCGATTGCGCCGAGACGCGCTATGATGCAACAGACGAGCGATTGGAACGCCCGAATATTTTCAAAGTCCCAACGTACCGATCAAGAGTAAAGTACCATTTTCCTACATTAGATTTCGTTCTAAATGCTTAATCCCTATGTAAAAACGTTAGTTAAGCAAGAATATCGCATTTTTAAAAAAATCTAATGATAGGATTTTCCAGAAAATTGAAAAAACCGAAAAATGTCAAGAGTAAAGTGCCATTTTCTGACATTAGATTTCGTTCTAAATGCTTAATCCCTATGTAGAAACGTTAGTTAAGCAAGAATATCGTATTTTTAAAAAAATCTAATGATAGGATTTTTCAGAAAATTGAAAAAACCGTAAAATGTCAAGAGTAAAGTGCCCTTATTTTAAACAATGTATCGTTCTAAATGCTTAATCCCTATGTAAAAAAGTTATTTTAGCAGGAATATGTTATTGAAAAAAATTAGAAAAATTTATTTTAGCCGTAAATCGAAAATAATGGGGACACCGGAGCTGTTCGAAGCGCCGAGCGCGCCGCGTACGCCCGAATATTTTCAAAGTCCCAACGTACCGATCAAGAGTAAAGTACCATTTTCCTACATTAGATTTCGTTCTAAATGCTTAATCCCTATGTAAAAACGTTAGTTAAGCAAGAATATCGTATTTTTAAAAAAATCTAATGATAGGATTTTCCAGAAAATTGAAAAAACCGAAAAATGTCAAGAGTAAAGTGCCATTTTCTGACATTAGATTTCGTTCTAAATGCTTAATCCCTATGTAGAAACGTTAGTTAAGCAAGAATATCGTATTTTTAAAAAAATCTAATGATAGGATTTTTCAGAAAATTGAAAAAACCGTAAAATGTCAAGAGTAAAGTGCCCTTATTTTAAACAATGTATCGTTCTAAATGCTTAATCCCTATGTAAAAAAGTTATTTAAGCAGGAATATGTTATTGAAAAAAATTAGAAAAATTTATTTTAGCCGTAAATCGAAAATAATGGATCGAGCGAATCGGTCGATTGCGCCGAGACGCGCTATGATGCAACAGACGAGCGATTGGAACGCCCGAATATTTTCAAAGTCCCAACGTACCGATCAAGGGTAAAGTACCATTTTCCTACATTAGATTTCGTTCTAAATGCTTAATCCCTATGTAAAAACGTTAGTTAAGCAAGAATATCGTATTTTTAAAAAAATCTAATGATAGGATTTCCCAGAAAATTGAAAAAACCGAAAAATGTCAAGAGTAAAGTGCCATTTTCTGACATTAGATTTCGTTCTAAATGCTTAATCCCTATGTAGAAACGTTAGTTAAGCAAGAATATCGTATTTTTAAAAAAATCTAATGATAGGATTTTTCAGAAAATTGAAAAAACCGTAAAATGTCAAGAGTAAAGTGCCCTTATTTTAAACAATGTATCGTTCTAAATGCTTAATCCCTATGTAAAAAAGTTATTTTAGCAGGAATATGTTATTGAAAAAAATTAGAAAAATTTATTTTAGCCGTAAATCGAAAATAATGGATCGAGCGAATCGGTCGATTGCGCCGAGACGCGCAATGATGCAACAGACGAGCGATTGGAACGCCCGAATATTTTCAAAGTCCCAACGTACCGATCAAGAGTAAAGTACCATTTTCCTACATTAGATTTCGTTCTAAATGCTTAATCCCTATGTAAAAACGTTAGTTAAGCAAGAATATCGTATTTTTAAAAAAATCTAATGATAGGATTTCCCAGAAAATTGAAAAAACCGAAAAATGTCAAGAGTAAAGTGCCATTTTCTGACATTAGATTTCGTTCTAAATGCTTAATCCCTATGTAGAAACGTTAGTTAAGCAAGAATATCGTATTTTTAAAAAAATCTAATGATAGGATTTTTCAGAAAATTGAAAAAACCGTAAAATGTCAAGAGTAAAGTGCCCTTATTTTAAACAATGTATCGTTCTAAATGCTTAATCCCTATGTAAAAAAGTTATTTTAGCAGGAATATGTTATTGAAAAAAATTAGAAAAATTTATTTTAGCCGTAAATCGAAAATAATGGATCGAGCGAATCGGTCGATTGCGCCGAGACGCGCTATGATGCAACAGACGAGCGATTGGAACGCCCGAATATTTTCAAAGTCCCAACGTACCGATCAAGAGTAAAGTACCATTTTCCTACATTAGATTTCGTTCTAAATGCTTAATCCCTATGTAAAAACGTTAGTTAAGCAAGAATATCGTATTTTTAAAAAAATCTAATGATAGGATTTCCCAGAAAATTGAAAAAACCGAAAAATGTCAAGAGTAAAGTGCCATTTTCTGACATTAGATTTCGTTCTAAATGCTTAATCCCTATGTAGAAACGTTAGTTAAGCAAGAATATCGTATTTTTAAAAAAATCTAATGATAGGATTTTTCAGAAAATTGAAAAAACCGTAAAATGTCAAGAGTAAAGTGCCCTTACTTTAAACAATGTATCGTTCTAAATGCTTAATCCCTATGTAAAAAAGTTATTTAAGCAGGAATATGTTATTGAAAAAAATTAGAAAAATTTATTTTAGCCGTAAATCGAAAATAATGGATCGAGCGAATCGGTCGATTGCGCCGAGACGCGCTATGATGCAACAGACGAGCGATTGGAACGCCCGAATATTTTCAAAGTCCCAACGTACCGATCAAGAGTAAAGTACCATTTTCCTACATTAGATTTCGTTCTAAATGCTTAATCCCTATGTAAAAACGTTAGTTAAGCAAGAATATCGTATTTTTAAAAAAATCTAATGATAGGATTTTCCAGAAAATTGAAAAAACCGAAAAATGTCAAGAGTAAAGTGCCATTTTCTGACATTAGATTTCGTTCTAAATGCTTAATCCCTATGTAGAAACGTTAGTTAAGCAAGAATATCGTATTTTTAAAAAAATCTAATGATAGGATTTTTCAGAAAATTGAAAAAACCGTAAAATGTCAAGAGTAAAGTGCCCTTATTTTAAACAATGTATCGTTCTAAATGCTTAATCCCTATGTAAAAAAGTTATTTAAGCAGGAATATGTTATTGAAAAAAATTAGAAAAATTTATTTTAGCCGTAAATCGAAAATAATGGATCGAGCGAATCGGTCGATTGCGCCGAGACGCGCTATGATGCAACAGACGAGCGATTGGAACGCCCGAATATTTTCAAAGTCCCAACGTACCGATCAAGAGTAAAGTACCATTTTCCTACATTAGATTTCGTTCTAAATGCTTAATCCCTATGTAAAAACGTTAGTTAAGCAAGAATATCGTATTTTTAAAAAAATCTAATGATAGGATTTTCCAGAAAATTGAAAAAACCGAAAAATGTCAAGAGTAAAGTGCCATTTTCTGACATTAGATTTCGTTCTAAATGCTTAATCCCTATGTAGAAACGTTAGTTAAGCAAGAATATCGTATTTTTAAAAAAATCTAATGATAGGATTTTTCAGAAAATTGAAAAAACCGTAAAATGTCAAGAGTAAAGTGCCCTTATTTTAAACAATGTATCGTTCTAAATGCTTAATCCCTATGTAAAAAAGTTATTTTAGCAGGAATATGTTATTGAAAAAAATTAGAAAAATTTATTTTAGCCGTAAATCGAAAATAATGGGGACACCGGAGCTGTTCGAAGCGCCGAGCGCGCCGCGTACGCCCGAATATTTTCAAAGTCCCAACGTACCGATCAAGAGTAAAGTACCATTTTCCTACATTAGATTTCGTTCTAAATGCTTAATCCCTATGTAAAAACGTTAGTTAAGCAAGAATATCGTATTTTTAAAAAAATCTAATGATAGGATTTTCCAGAAAATTGAAAAAACCGAAAAATGTCAAGAGTAAAGTGCCATTTTCTGACATTAGATTTCGTTCTAAATGCTTAATCCCTATGTAGAAACGTTAGTTAAGCAAGAATATCGTATTTTTAAAAAAATCTAATGATAGGATTTTTCAGAAAATTGAAAAAACCGTAAAATGTCAAGAGTAAAGTGCCCTTATTTTAAACAATGTATCGTTCTAAATGCTTAATCCCTATGTAAAAAAGTTATTTAAGCAGGAATATGTTATTGAAAAAAATTAGAAAAATTTATTTTAGCCGTAAATCGAAAATAATGGATCGAGCGAATCGGTCGATTGCGCCGAGACGCGCTATGATGCAACAGACGAGCGATTGGAACGCCCGAATATTTTCAAAGTCCCAACGTACCGATCAAGGGTAAAGTACCATTTTCCTACATTAGATTTCGTTCTAAATGCTTAATCCCTATGTAAAAACGTTAGTTAAGCAAGAATATCGTATTTTTAAAAAAATCTAATGATAGGATTTCCCAGAAAATTGAAAAAACCGAAAAATGTCAAGAGTAAAGTGCCATTTTCTGACATTAGATTTCGTTCTAAATGCTTAATCCCTATGTAGAAACGTTAGTTAAGCAAGAATATCGTATTTTTAAAAAAATCTAATGATAGGATTTTTCAGAAAATTGAAAAAACCGTAAAATGTCAAGAGTAAAGTGCCCTTATTTTAAACAATGTATCGTTCTAAATGCTTAATCCCTATGTAAAAAAGTTATTTTAGCAGGAATATGTTATTGAAAAAAATTAGAAAAATTTATTTTAGCCGTAAATCGAAAATAATGGATCGAGCGAATCGGTCGATTGCGCCGAGACGCGCTATGATGCAACAGACGAGCGATTGGAACGCCCGAATATTTTCAAAGTCCCAACGTACCGATCAAGAGTAAAGTACCATTTTCCTACATTAGATTTCGTTCTAAATGCTTAATCCCTATGTAAAAACGTTAGTTAAGCAAGAATATCGTATTTTTAAAAAAATCTAATGATAGGATTTCCCAGAAAATTGAAAAAACCGAAAAATGTCAAGAGTAAAGTGCCATTTTCTGACATTAGATTTCGTTCTAAATGCTTAATCCCTATGTAGAAACGTTAGTTAAGCAAGAATATCGTATTTTTAAAAAAATCTAATGATAGGATTTTTCAGAAAATTGAAAAAACCGTAAAATGTCAAGAGTAAAGTGCCCTTATTTTAAACAATGTATCGTTCTAAATGCTTAATCCCTATGTAAAAAAGTTATTTTAGCAGGAATATGTTATTGAAAAAAATTAGAAAAATTTATTTTAGCCGTAAATCGAAAATAATGGATCGAGCGAATCGGTCGATTGCGCCGAGACGCGCTATGATGCAACAGACGAGCGATTGGAACGCCCGAATATTTTCAAAGTCCCAACGTACCGATCAAGAGTAAAGTACCATTTTCCTACATTAGATTTCGTTCTAAATGCTTAATCCCTATGTAAAAACGTTAGTTAAGCAAGAATATCGTATTTTTAAAAAAATCTAATGATAGGATTTCCCAGAAAATTGAAAAAACCGAAAAATGTCAAGAGTAAAGTGCCATTTTCTGACATTAGATTTCGTTCTAAATGCTTAATCCCTATGTAGAAACGTTAGTTAAGCAAGAATATCGTATTTTTAAAAAAATCTAATGATAGGATTTTTCAGAAAATTGAAAAAACCGTAAAATGTCAAGAGTAAAGTGCCCTTACTTTAAACAATGTATCGTTCTAAATGCTTAATCCCTATGTAAAAAAGTTATTTAAGCAGGAATATGTTATTGAAAAAAATTAGAAAAATTTATTTTAGCCGTAAATCGAAAATAATGGATCGAGCGAATCGGTCGATTGCGCCGAGACGCGCTATGATGCAACAGACGAGCGATTGGAACGCCCGAATATTTTCAAAGTCCCAACGTACCGATCAAGAGTAAAGTACCATTTTCCTACATTAGATTTCGTTCTAAATGCTTAATCCCTATGTAAAAACGTTAGTTAAGCAAGAATATCGTATTTTTAAAAAAATCTAATGATAGGATTTTCCAGAAAATTGAAAAAACCGAAAAATGTCAAGAGTAAAGTGCCATTTTCTGACATTAGATTTCGTTCTAAATGCTTAATCCCTATGTAGAAACGTTAGTTAAGCAAGAATATCGTATTTTTAAAAAAATCTAATGATAGGATTTTTCAGAAAATTGAAAAAACCGTAAAATGTCAAGAGTAAAGTGCCCTTATTTTAAACAATGTATCGTTCTAAATGCTTAATCCCTATGTAAAAAAGTTATTTAAGCAGGAATATGTTATTGAAAAAAATTAGAAAAATTTATTTTAGCCGTAAATCGAAAATAATGGATCGAGCGAATCGGTCGATTGCGCCGAGACGCGCTATGATGCAACAGACGAGCGATTGGAACGCCCGAATATTTTCAAAGTCCCAACGTACCGATCAAGAGTAAAGTACCATTTTCCTACATTAGATTTCGTTCTAAATGCTTAATCCCTATGTAAAAACGTTAGTTAAGCAAGAATATCGTATTTTTAAAAAAATCTAATGATAGGATTTCCCAGAAAATTGAAAAAACCGAAAAATGTCAAGAGTAAAGTGCCATTTTCTGACATTAGATTTCGTTCTAAATGCTTAATCCCTATGTAGAAACGTTAGTTAAGCAAGAATATCGTATTTTTAAAAAAATCTAATGATAGGATTTTTCAGAAAATTGAAAAAACCGTAAAATGTCAAGAGTAAAGTGCCCTTATTTTAAACAATGTATCGTTCTAAATGCTTAATCCCTATGTAAAAAAGTTATTTTAGCAGGAATATGTTATTGAAAAAAATTAGAAAAATTTATTTTAGCCGTAAATCGAAAATAATGGATCGAGCGAATCGGTCGATTGCGCCGAGACGCGCTATGATGCAACAGACGAGCGATTGGAACGCCCGAATATTTTCAAAGTCCCAACGTACCGATCAAGAGTAAAGTACCATTTTCCTACATTAGATTTCGTTCTAAATGCTTAATCCCTATGTAAAAACGTTAGTTAAGCAAGAATATCGTATTTTTAAAAAAATCTAATGATAGGATTTCCCAGAAAATTGAAAAAACCGAAAAATGTCAAGAGTAAAGTGCCATTTTCTGACATTAGATTTCGTTCTAAATGCTTAATCCCTATGTAGAAACGTTAGTTAAGCAAGAATATCGTATTTTTAAAAAAATCTAATGATAGGATTTTTCAGAAAATTGAAAAAACCGTAAAATGTCAAGAGTAAAGTGCCCTTACTTTAAACAATGTATCGTTCTAAATGCTTAATCCCTATGTAAAAAAGTTATTTAAGCAGGAATATGTTATTGAAAAAAATTAGAAAAATTTATTTTAGCCGTAAATCGAAAATAATGGATCGAGCGAATCGGTCGATTGCGCCGAGACGCGCTATGATGCAACAGACGAGCGATTGGAACGCCCGAATATTTTCAAAGTCCCAACGTACCGATCAAGAGTAAAGTACCATTTTCCTACATTAGATTTCGTTCTAAATGCTTAATCCCTATGTAAAAACGTTAGTTAAGCAAGAATATCGTATTTTTAAAAAAATCTAATGATAGGATTTTCCAGAAAATTGAAAAAACCGAAAAATGTCAAGAGTAAAGTGCCATTTTCTGACATTAGATTTCGTTCTAAATGCTTAATCCCTATGTAGAAACGTTAGTTAAGCAAGAATATCGTATTTTTAAAAAAATCTAATGATAGGATTTTTCAGAAAATTGAAAAAACCGTAAAATGTCAAGAGTAAAGTGCCCTTATTTTAAACAATGTATCGTTCTAAATGCTTAATCCCTATGTAAAAAAGTTATTTTAGCAGGAATATGTTATTGAAAAAAATTAGAAAAATTTATTTTAGCCGTAAATCGAAAATAATGGGGACACCGGAGCTGTTCGAAGCGCCGAGCGCGCCACGTACGCCCGAATATTTTCAAAGTCCCAACGTACCGATCAAGAGTAAAGTACCATTTTCCTACATTAGATTTCGTTCTAAATGCTTAATCCCTATGTAAAAACGTTAGTTAAGCAAGAATATCGTATTTTTAAAAAAATCTAATGATAGGATTTCCCAGAAAATTGAAAAAACCGAAAAATGTCAAGAGTAAAGTGCCATTTTCTGACATTAGATTTCGTTCTAAATGCTTAATCCCTATGTAGAAACGTTAGTTAAGCAAGAATATCGTATTTTTAAAAAAATCTAATGATAGGATTTTTCAGAAAATTGAAAAAACCGTAAAATGTCAAGAGTAAAGTGCCCTTATTTTAAACAATGTATCGTTCTAAATGCTTAATCCCTATGTAAAAAAGTTATTTTAGCAGGAATATGTTATTGAAAAAAATTAGAAAAATTTATTTTAGCCGTAAATCGAAAATAATGGGGACACCGGAGCTGTTCGAAGCGCCGAGCGCGCCGCGTACGCCCGAATATTTTCAAAGTCCCAACGTACCGATCAAGAGTAAAGTACCATTTTCCTACATTAGATTTCGTTCTAAATGCTTAATCCCTATGTAAAAACGTTAGTTAAGCAAGAATATCGTATTTTTAAAAAAATCTAATGATAGGATTTTCCAGAAAATTGAAAAAACCGAAAAATGTCAAGAGTAAAGTGCCATTTTCTGACATTAGATTTCGTTCTAAATGCTTAATCCCTATGTAGAAACGTTAGTTAAGCAAGAATATCGTATTTTTAAAAAAATCTAATGATAGGATTTTTCAGAAAATTGAAAAAACCGTAAAATGTCAAGAGTAAAGTGCCCTTACTTTAAACAATGTATCGTTCTAAATGCTTAATCCCTATGTAAAAAAGTTATTTAAGCAGGAATATGTTATTGAAAAAAATTAGAAAAATTTATTTTAGCCGTAAATCGAAAATAATGGATCGAGCGAATCGGTCGATTGCGCCGAGACGCGCTATGATGCAACAGACGAGCGATTGGAACGCCCGAATATTTTCAAAGTCCCAACGTACCGATCAAGAGTAAAGTACCATTTTCCTACATTAGATTTCGTTCTAAATGCTTAATCCCTATGTAAAAACGTTAGTTAAGCAAGAATATCGTATTTTTAAAAAAATCTAATGATAGGATTTTCCAGAAAATTGAAAAAACCGAAAAATGTCAAGAGTAAAGTGCCATTTTCTGACATTAGATTTCGTTCTAAATGCTTAATCCCTATGTAGAAACGTTAGTTAAGCAAGAATATCGTATTTTTAAAAAAATCTAATGATAGGATTTTTCAGAAAATTGAAAAAACCGTAAAATGTCAAGAGTAAAGTGCCCTTATTTTAAACAATGTATCGTTCTAAATGCTTAATCCCTATGTAAAAAAGTTATTTAAGCAGGAATATGTTATTGAAAAAAATTAGAAAAATTTATTTTAGCCGTAAATCGAAAATAATGGATCGAGCGAATCGGTCGATTGCGCCGAGACGCGCTATGATGCAACAGACGAGCGATTGGAACGCCCGAATATTTTCAAAGTCCCAACGTACCGATCAAGAGTAAAGTACCATTTTCCTACATTAGATTTCGTTCTAAATGCTTAATCCCTATGTAAAAACGTTAGTTAAGCAAGAATATCGTATTTTTAAAAAAATCTAATGATAGGATTTCCCAGAAAATTGAAAAAACCGAAAAATGTCAAGAGTAAAGTGCCATTTTCTGACATTAGATTTCGTTCTAAATGCTTAATCCCTATGTAGAAACGTTAGTTAAGCAAGAATATCGTATTTTTAAAAAAATCTAATGATAGGATTTTTCAGAAAATTGAAAAAACCGTAAAATGTCAAGAGTAAAGTGCCCTTATTTTAAACAATGTATCGTTCTAAATGCTTAATCCCTATGTAAAAAAGTTATTTAAGCAGGAATATGTTATTGAAAAAAATTAGAAAAATTTATTTTAGCCGTAAATCGAAAATAATGGATCGAGCGAATCGGTCGATTGCGCCGAGACGCGCTATGATGCAACAGACGAGCGATTGGAACCCCCGAATATTTTCAAAGTCCCAACGTACCGATCAAGAGTAAAGTACCATTTTCCTACATTAGATTTCGTTCTAAATGCTTAATCCCTATGTAAAAACGTTAGTTAAGCAAGAATATCGTATTTTTAAAAAAATCTAATGATAGGATTTTCCAGAAAATTGAAAAAACCGAAAAATGTCAAGAGTAAAGTGCCATTTTCTGACATTAGATTTCGTTCTAAATGCTTAATCCCTATGTAGAAACGTTAGTTAAGCAAGAATATCGTATTTTTAAAAAAATCTAATGATAGGATTTTTCAGAAAATTGAAAAAACCGTAAAATGTCAAGAGTAAAGTGCCCTTATTTTAAACAATGTATCGTTCTAAATGCTTAATCCCTATGTAAAAAAGTTATTTTAGCAGGAATATGTTATTGAAAAAAATTAGAAAAATTTATTTTAGCCGTAAATCGAAAATAATGGGGACACCGGAGCTGTTCGAAGCGCCGAGCGCGCCGCGTACGCCCGAATATTTTCAAAGTCCCAACGTACCGATCAAGAGTAAAGTACCATTTTCCTACATTAGATTTCGTTCTAAATGCTTAATCCCTATGTAAAAACGTTAGTTAAGCAAGAATATCGTATTTTTAAAAAAATCTAATGATAGGATTTTCCAGAAAATTGAAAAAACCGAAAAATGTCAAGAGTAAAGTGCCATTTTCTGACATTAGATTTCGTTCTAAATGCTTAATCCCTATGTAGAAACGTTAGTTAAGCAAGAATATCGTATTTTTAAAAAAATCTAATGATAGGATTTTTCAGAAAATTGAAAAAACCGTAAAATGTCAAGAGTAAAGTGCCCTTATTTTAAACAATGTATCGTTCTAAATGCTTAATCCCTATGTAAAAAAGTTATTTAAGCAGGAATATGTTATTGAAAAAAATTAGAAAAATTTATTTTAGCCGTAAATCGAAAATAATGGATCGAGCGAATCGGTCGATTGCGCCGAGACGCGCTATGATGCAACAGACGAGCGATTGGAACGCCCGAATATTTTCAAAGTCCCAACGTACCGATCAAGAGTAAAGTACCATTTTCCTACATTAGATTTCGTTCTAAATGCTTAATCCCTATGTAAAAACGTTAGTTAAGCAAGAATATCGTATTTTTAAAAAAATCTAATGATAGGATTTCCCAGAAAATTGAAAAAACCGAAAAATGTCAAGAGTAAAGTGCCATTTTCTGACATTAGATTTCGTTCTAAATGCTTAATCCCTATGTAGAAACGTTAGTTAAGCAAGAATATCGTATTTTTAAAAAAATCTAATGATAGGATTTTTCAGAAAATTGAAAAAACCGTAAAATGTCAAGAGTAAAGTGCCCTTATTTTAAACAATGTATCGTTCTAAATGCTTAATCCCTATGTAAAAAAGTTATTTTAGCAGGAATATGTTATTGAAAAAAATTAGAAAAATTTATTTTAGCCGTAAATCGAAAATAATGGATCGAGCGAATCGGTCGATTGCGCCGAGACGCGCTATGATGCAACAGACGAGCGATTGGAACGCCCGAATATTTTCAAAGTCCCAACGTACCGATCAAGAGTAAAGTACCATTTTCCTACATTAGATTTCGTTCTAAATGCTTAATCCCTATGTAGAAACGTTAGTTAAGCAAGAATATCGTATTTTTAAAAAAATCTAATGATAGGATTTCCCAGAAAATTGAAAAAACCGAAAAATGTCAAGAGTAAAGTGCCATTTTCTGACATTAGATTTCGTTCTAAATGCTTAATCCCTATGTAGAAACGTTAGTTAAGCAAGAATATCGTATTTTTAAAAAAATCTAATGATAGGATTTTTCAGAAAATTGAAAAAACCGTAAAATGTCAAGAGTAAAGTGCCCTTATTTTAAACAATGTATCGTTCTAAATGCTTAATCCCTATGTAAAAAAGTTATCTAAGCAAGAATATGTTATTGAAAAAAATTAGAAAAATTTATTTTAGCCGTAAATCGAAAAGAAGTCTGTTCGTTTCTCTGTCTCTCTCGCGCGATCGAACTATCGATGTTTCCCGACAAACTATTGGAAGTTTAATTAAACTTTATACATGAAATTACTCGTTTTGATCCCCGCTACACAGCCGTATACTTTTTATAATTTTGTGGAATCGGGAACCTTGAAATATTTATCATAACGCGGATCGACTGTCTCTGTCTCTTTCTAGATCGGAAGAATCGATGTTTCCCGGCAAACTATTGGGAGTTTAATTAAACTTTATACATGAAATTACTCGTTCTGATCCCCGCTACACAGCCGTAAACTTTTTATAAATTTGTGGAATCGGGAACCTCGAAATATTTATCATAACGCGGATCGACTGTCTCTGTCTCTTTCTAGATCGGAAGAATCGATGTTTCCCGGCAAACTATTGGGAGATTAATTAAACTTTATACATGAAATTACTCGTTTTGATCCCCGCTACACAGCCGTATACTTTTTATAATTTTGTGGAATCGGGAACCTTGAAATATTTATCATAACGCGGATCGACTGTCTCTGTCTCTTTCTAGATCGGAAGAATCGATGTTTCCCGGCAAACTATTGGGAGTTTAATTAAACTTTATACATGAAATTACTCGTTCTGATCCCCGCTACACAGCCGTAAACTTTTTATAAATTTGTGGAATCGGGAACCTCGAAATATTTATCATAACGCGGATCGACTGTCTCTGTCTCTTTCTAGATCGGAAGAATCGATGTTTCCCGGAAAACTATTGGGAGTTTAATTAAACTTTATACATGAAATTACTCGTTCTGATCCCCGCTACACAGCCGTATACTTTTTATAATTTTGTGGAATCGGGAACCTTGAAATATTTATCATAACGCGGATCGACTGTCTCTGTCTCTTTCTAGATCGGAAGAATCGATGTTTCCCGGCAAACTATTGGGAGTTTAATTAAACTTTATACATGAAATTACTCGTTCTGATCCCCGCTACACAGCCGTATACTTTTTATAATTTTGTGGAATCGGGAACCTCGAAATATTTATCATAACGCGGATCGACTGTCTCTGTCTCTTTCTAGATCGGAAGAATCGATGTTTCCCGGAAAACTATTGGGAGTTTAATTAAACTTTATACATGAAATTACTCGTTCTGATCCCCGCTACACAGCCGTATACTTTTTATAATTTTGTGGAATCGGGAACCTTGAAATATTTAACATAACGCGGATCGACTGTCTCTGTCTCTTTCTAGATCGGAATAATCGATGTTTCCCGGCAAACTAATGGGATATTAATTAAACTTTATACACGAAATTACTCGTTTTGATCCCTGCTACACAGCCGTATACTTTTTATAATTTTGTGGAATCGGGAACCTTGCAATATTTAACATAACGCGGATCGACTGTCTCTGTCTCTTTCTAGATCGGAATAATCGATGTTTCCCGGCAAAGTAATGGGAGTTTAATTAAACTTTATGCATCAAATCATTCAGTTTGACTCCTGCAACACAACCAAACACTCTCTGTAATTTTCTGAACTGAAAAACCACTGAAATTGCGCTCGAAATGCGGAGCGACGGGTCGGCGCGTCTGCACTGTGCGACAGCTAGTCAAAACGTCCGAACAGCGTATTGTTTTCGATCTCTTGGTATAATATTCGTATTCCTTGCTGTGTATAGCTTCCGATCGATTATTGCAATGGTCAAAGTTCCAGCGGCGTAATGCTTTCCATAAGATTACATTAATATAACCAGCGGCATATTGCTTTCTATCTTGTAATGAAAATTTTATAACCAAGTACCAACGGCGTATTGCTTTCGTTCGGATAATGGAGATTTTACAACCAAGTACCAGCGGTTTCTGTCTTATAATTAAATTATTATAATAAAATAAAGTACCAGCGGCGTGTTACTTTCGTTCGGATAATGGAGATTTTACAACCAAGTATCAGCGGTTTCTGTCTTATAATTAAATTATTATAATAAAATAAAGTACCAGCGGCGTGTTACTTTCGTTCGGATAATGGAGATTTTACAACCAAGTATCAGCGGTTTCTGTCTTATAATTAAATTATTATAATAAAATAAAGTACCAGCGGCGTATTGCTTTCGTTCGGATAATGGAGATTTTATGTCCAGCGGCGTAGTGCTTTCTATCTTATAATGTAATTCTTATTACAAAGTACCAGCGGCGTATTGGTTCGTACCAGCGGCGTATTGCTTTTTTTCCAGCGGCGTATTGGTTCGTACCAGCGGCGTATTGCTTTTTTTTCCAGCGGCGTATTGTTTCGTACCAGCGGCGTATTGCTTTCCGTAACCTCGAAAAACACAAAGTGCCAGCGGCGTGATGCTTTGGAAAATAGAGCCAACATCAGCGGCATTCCGGCCTGTGCTCGGTTGGGCACGGAAACGCGACTGACCAATAGGAAGCTTAATTTTCGCCGAATGCAACGTCTGATCTTTCTATA
>NW_027476475.1:172500-190000 GCF_051020955.1 Megalopta genalis
TTTGAGACAAGCATATGACTACTGGCAGGATCAACCAGGGAACTATACAATATGTATATATAAAATGGACAAAATTTAAATCCTTTTCCATCGTCGCCTGTTTCATATATATATGTCAGGTCGACACACCACTTTTCTCTTTCAAATATGTACAAGTTTTGCCACATTCCGCGCTTGTAACATATCTTCTTTAACGCTCAATTTCTTTCATTTTTCTACCATACAGATATTTTACCGTACGCCCAAAAACGTACGTATTATATTTTTGTTCTATCATAAAATCACATTTTTCTACGTACGCCAGCTTCGTACGTTTCTATCTTTGCCTTCATAAAATCACAAGATAATTTTATCTTCAAGAGTCTCGCTATTAACATCTTGTAAGATAAATGTACGTCCCAGCTAAAACGTACAAATACTTCAAATTAAGTAATAATATATCATCGCTATTGACAAATTTTTAAGATCCAAGACACAGTTCTCTCTATATGTTTTAATATTTTTTATGTACTCAAATATATTCAAAGGAAAAAGTACATGGGTGATGCCATAGTCGTGGAAGCGCGTACGCTCACGCTGATCTTCTGACCGCCGGAAGCACGAAACCTCTGATCTGGGCAAAATCGGCAAGCCGAGGAAGAACGGACAGGACACATGCTGGACTGGCGAGAAAGCGTGTTCTTCCGCTCGCGCTAGGCATTTCGATTTCTGACACCTCTTGATTTAAAAAATCAGTTTTTTGATAGTTTTCTCTCTCCACTGGGCTATTCATTTTAGCCACAGTTTTCAATTGGTACGATTTGCTTCCAAATCTTACAGATGCATTTTAAAAAATTTTTCCATCGCTCGGACAGAAGAGTCGATTGCTCAGTGAGTACGAGTATACATACAAAGTGCATACGGGTAACCAA
This sequence comes from Megalopta genalis, assembly GCF_051020955.1. Taxonomy (NCBI): domain Eukaryota; kingdom Metazoa; phylum Arthropoda; class Insecta; order Hymenoptera; family Halictidae; genus Megalopta; species Megalopta genalis. The sequence goes on from NW_027476475.1 coordinate 173,412, forward strand.
CCCCGTAGGGCTTGCCACATATGGGCCATTCGGTCAAAGACACCGACCCGTGGCCACGCTGTGTGGAGAAAAGTCCGTAACGTAAACGGCACGAAACAGTCAGGACCGAAGCCCCGAAGGAGCTCTGAGACAGCTTCTCGACCGAGATCGTAGAATTGGCCCAAAACCCGCTCTGCTCCGTCCGCCTCGCACGGACCGTGTATCTCTTATAGATACCGAACGGCCGGCAAGGACGCCGGCGCCGCCGGCCGAATAGCACGCGCGCTTATGAGTGTAAACCGCCGCGGCAACAGACCGCCCGGCCGTGCTGTTGTAACATAGCGCGTGAACGAACGAAAAAAAAATTTATAGTAAACATTAAAATAAATTACATTACCGTAAACTAGACAAAAAATTACACATTTTTTCCCAATATGAAAATTTTCACAAACTTTTCAAAGTCCCATCGCATCGAGTAAACTTTTTTAATAACGCTTCCGCACGATTCTAAATGCTTAATCCATATGTGAAATCGTTCACTGATCACGAATATCGTATTTAAAAAAATTACAAAAATTTATTTTTCAAAATAATCAAAAAAAACCGAAAAATCACAAGAGTAAAGTACCATTATTTTAAACAATATGTCGTTCTAAATGCTTAATCCCTATGTAAAAAAGTTATCTAAGCAAGAATATGTAATTGAAAAAAATTAGAAAAATTTATTTTAGCCGTAAATCGAAAATAATGGGGACACCGGAGCTGTTCGAAGCGCCGAGACGCGCCGCGTACGGCCGAATATTTTCTAAGTCCCAACGTACCGATCAAGAGTAAAGTACCATTTTCCTACATTAGATTTCGTTCTAAATGCTTAATCCCTATGTAAAAACGTTAGTTAAGCAAGAATATCGTATTTTTAAAAAAATCTAATGATAGGATTTCCCAGAAAATTGAAAAAACCGAAAAATGTCAAGAGTAAAGTGCCATTTTCTGACATTAGATTTCGTTCTAAATGCTTAATCCCTATGTAGAAACGTTAGTTAAGCAAGAATATCGTATTTTTAAAAAAATCTAATGATAGGATTTTTCAGAAAATTGAAAAAACCGTAAAATGTCAAGAGTAAAGTGCCCTTATTTTAAACAATGTATCGTTCTAAATGCTTAATCCCTATGTAAAAAAGTTATTTTAGCAGGAATATGTTATTGAAAAAAATTAGAAAAATTTATTTTAGCCGTAAATCGAAAATAATGGGGACACCGGAGCTGTTCGAAGCGCCGAGCGCGCCGCGTACGCCCGAATATTTTCAAAGTCCCAACGTACCGATCAAGAGTAAAGTACCATTTTCCTACATTAGATTTCGTTCTAAATGCTTAATCCCTATGTAAAAACGTTAGTTAAGCAAGAATATCGTATTTTTAAAAAAATCTAATGATAGGATTTTCCAGAAAATTGAAAAAACCGAAAAATGTCAAGAGTAAAGTGCCATTTTCTGACATTAGATTTCGTTCTAAATGCTTAATCCCTATGTAGAAACGTTAGTTAAGCAAGAATATCGTATTTTTAAAAAAATCTAATGATAGGATTTTTCAGAAAATTGAAAAAACCGTAAAATGTCAAGAGTAAAGTGCCCTTATTTTAAACAATGTATCGTTCTAAATGCTTAATCCCTATGTAAAAAAGTTATTTAAGCAGGAATATGTTATTGAAAAAAATTAGAAAAATTTATTTTAGCCGTAAATCGAAAATAATGGATCGAGCGAATCGGTCGATTGCGCCGAGACGCGCTATGATGCAACAGACGAGCGATTGGAACCCCCGAATATTTTCAAAGTCCCAACGTACCGATCAAGAGTAAAGTACCATTTTCCTACATTAGATTTCGTTCTAAATGCTTAATCCCTATGTAAAAACGTTAGTTAAGCAAGAATATCGTATTTTTAAAAAAATCTAATGATAGGATTTTCCAGAAAATTGAAAAAACCGAAAAATGTCAAGAGTAAAGTGCCATTTTCTGACATTAGATTTCGTTCTAAATGCTTAATCCCTATGTAGAAACGTTAGTTAAGCAAGAATATCGTATTTTTAAAAAAATCTAATGATAGGATTTTTCAGAAAATTGAAAAAACCGTAAAATGTCAAGAGTAAAGTGCCCTTATTTTAAACAATGTATCGTTCTAAATGCTTAATCCCTATGTAAAAAAGTTATTTTAGCAGGAATATGTTATTGAAAAAAATTAGAAAAATTTATTTTAGCCGTAAATCGAAAATAATGGGGACACCGGAGCTGTTCGAAGCGCCGAGCGCGCCGCGTACGCCCGAATATTTTCAAAGTCCCAACGTACCGATCAAGAGTAAAGTACCATTTTCCTACATTAGATTTCGTTCTAAATGCTTAATCCCTATGTAAAAACGTTAGTTAAGCAAGAATATCGTATTTTTAAAAAAATCTAATGATAGGATTTTCCAGAAAATTGAAAAAACCGAAAAATGTCAAGAGTAAAGTGCCATTTTCTGACATTAGATTTCGTTCTAAATGCTTAATCCCTATGTAGAAACGTTAGTTAAGCAAGAATATCGTATTTTTAAAAAAATCTAATGATAGGATTTTTCAGAAAATTGAAAAAACCGTAAAATGTCAAGAGTAAAGTGCCCTTATTTTAAACAATGTATCGTTCTAAATGCTTAATCCCTATGTAAAAAAGTTATTTAAGCAGGAATATGTTATTGAAAAAAATTAGAAAAATTTATTTTAGCCGTAAATCGAAAATAATGGATCGAGCGAATCGGTCGATTGCGCCGAGACGCGCTATGATGCAACAGACGAGCGATTGGAACGCCCGAATATTTTCAAAGTCCCAACGTACCGATCAAGAGTAAAGTACCATTTTCCTACATTAGATTTCGTTCTAAATGCTTAATCCCTATGTAAAAACGTTAGTTAAGCAAGAATATCGTATTTTTAAAAAAATCTAATGATAGGATTTTCCAGAAAATTGAAAAAACCGAAAAATGTCAAGAGTAAAGTGCCATTTTCTGACATTAGATTTCGTTCTAAATGCTTAATCCCTATGTAGAAACGTTAGTTAAGCAAGAATATCGTATTTTTAAAAAAATCTAATGATAGGATTTTTCAGAAAATTGAAAAAACCGTAAAATGTCAAGAGTAAAGTGCCCTTATTTTAAACAATGTATCGTTCTAAATGCTTAATCCCTATGTAAAAAAGTTATTTTAGCAGGAATATGTCATTGAAAAAAATTAGAAAAATTTATTTTAGCCGTAAATCGAAAATAATGGGGACACCGGAGCTGTTCGAAGCGCCGAGCGCGCCGCGTACGCCCGAATATTTTCAAAGTCCCAACGTACCGATCAAGAGTAAAGTACCATTTTCCTACATTAGATTTCGTTCTAAATGCTTAATCCCTATGTAAAAACGTTAGTTAAGCAAGAATATCGTATTTTTAAAAAAATCTAATGATAGGATTTTCCAGAAAATTGAAAAAACCGAAAAATGTCAAGAGTAAAGTGCCATTTTCTGACATTAGATTTCGTTCTAAATGCTTAATCCCTATGTAGAAACGTTAGTTAAGCAAGAATATCGTATTTTTAAAAAAATCTAATGATAGGATTTTTCAGAAAATTGAAAAAACCGTAAAATGTCAAGAGTAAAGTGCCCTTATTTTAAACAATGTATCGTTCTAAATGCTTAATCCCTATGTAAAAAAGTTATTTAAGCAGGAATATGTTATTGAAAAAAATTAGAAAAATTTATTTTAGCCGTAAATCGAAAATAATGGATCGAGCGAATCGGTCGATTGCGCCGAGACGCGCTATGATGCAACAGACGAGCGATTGGAACGCCCGAATATTTTCAAAGTCCCAACGTACCGATCAAGAGTAAAGTACCATTTTCCTACATTAGATTTCGTTCTAAATGCTTAATCCCTATGTAAAAACGTTAGTTAAGCAAGAATATCGTATTTTTAAAAAAATCTAATGATAGGATTTTCCAGAAAATTGAAAAAACCGAAAAATGTCAAGAGTAAAGTGCCATTTTCTGACATTAGATTTCGTTCTAAATGCTTAATCCCTATGTAGAAACGTTAGTTAAGCAAGAATATCGTATTTTTAAAAAAATCTAATGATAGGATTTTTCAGAAAATTGAAAAAACCGTAAAATGTCAAGAGTAAAGTGCCCTTATTTTAAACAATGTATCGTTCTAAATGCTTAATCCCTATGTAAAAAAGTTATTTTAGCAGGAATATGTTATTGAAAAAAATTAGAAAAATTTATTTTAGCCGTAAATCGAAAATAATGGGGACACCGGAGCTGTTCGAAGCGCCGAGCGCGCCGCGTACGCCCGAATATTTTCAAAGTCCCAACGTACCGATCAAGAGTAAAGTACCATTTTCCTACATTAGATTTCGTTCTAAATGCTTAATCCCTATGTAAAAACGTTAGTTAAGCAAGAATATCGTATTTTTAAAAAAATCTAATGATAGGATTTTCCAGAAAATTGAAAAAACCGAAAAATGTCAAGAGTAAAGTGCCATTTTCTGACATTAGATTTCGTTCTAAATGCTTAATCCCTATGTAGAAACGTTAGTTAAGCAAGAATATCGTATTTTTAAAAAAATCTAATGATAGGATTTTTCAGAAAATTGAAAAAACCGTAAAATGTCAAGAGTAAAGTGCCCTTATTTTAAACAATGTATCGTTCTAAATGCTTAATCCCTATGTAAAAAAGTTATTTAAGCAGGAATATGTTATTGAAAAAAATTAGAAAAATTTATTTTAGCCGTAAATCGAAAATAATGGATCGAGCGAATCGGTCGATTGCGCCGAGACGCGCTATGATGCAACAGACGAGCGATTGGAACGCCCGAATATTTTCAAAGTCCCAACGTACCGATCAAGAGTAAAGTACCATTTTCCTACATTAGATTTCGTTCTAAATGCTTAATCCCTATGTAAAAACGTTAGTTAAGCAAGAATATCGTATTTTTAAAAAAATCTAATGATAGGATTTTCCAGAAAATTGAAAAAACCGAAAAATGTCAAGAGTAAAGTGCCATTTTCTGACATTAGATTTCGTTCTAAATGCTTAATCCCTATGTAGAAACGTTAGTTAAGCAAGAATATCGTATTTTTAAAAAAATCTAATGATAGGATTTTTCAGAAAATTGAAAAAACCGTAAAATGTCAAGAGTAAAGTGCCCTTATTTTAAACAATGTATCGTTCTAAATGCTTAATCCCTATGTAAAAAAGTTATTTTAGCAGGAATATGTCATTGAAAAAAATTAGAAAAATTTATTTTAGCCGTAAATCGAAAATAATGGGGACACCGGAGCTGTTCGAAGCGCCGAGCGCGCCGCGTACGCCCGAATATTTTCAAAGTCCCAACGTACCGATCAAGAGTAAAGTACCATTTTCCTACATTAGATTTCGTTCTAAATGCTTAATCCCTATGTAAAAACGTTAGTTAAGCAAGAATATCGTATTTTTAAAAAAATCTAATGATAGGATTTTCCAGAAAATTGAAAAAACCGAAAAATGTCAAGAGTAAAGTGCCATTTTCTGACATTAGATTTCGTTCTAAATGCTTAATCCCTATGTAGAAACGTTAGTTAAGCAAGAATATCGTATTTTTAAAAAAATCTAATGATAGGATTTTTCAGAAAATTGAAAAAACCGTAAAATGTCAAGAGTAAAGTGCCCTTATTTTAAACAATGTATCGTTCTAAATGCTTAATCCCTATGTAAAAAAGTTATTTAAGCAGGAATATGTTATTGAAAAAAATTAGAAAAATTTATTTTAGCCGTAAATCGAAAATAATGGATCGAGCGAATCGGTCGATTGCGCCGAGACGCGCTATGATGCAACAGACGAGCGATTGGAACGCCCGAATATTTTCAAAGTCCCAACGTACCGATCAAGAGTAAAGTACCATTTTCCTACATTAGATTTCGTTCTAAATGCTTAATCCCTATGTAAAAACGTTAGTTAAGCAAGAATATCGTATTTTTAAAAAAATCTAATGATAGGATTTTCCAGAAAATTGAAAAAACCGAAAAATGTCAAGAGTAAAGTGCCATTTTCTGACATTAGATTTCGTTCTAAATGCTTAATCCCTATGTAGAAACGTTAGTTAAGCAAGAATATCGTATTTTTAAAAAAATCTAATGATAGGATTTTTCAGAAAATTGAAAAAACCGTAAAATGTCAAGAGTAAAGTGCCCTTATTTTAAACAATGTATCGTTCTAAATGCTTAATCCCTATGTAAAAAAGTTATTTTAGCAGGAATATGTTATTGAAAAAAATTAGAAAAATTTATTTTAGCCGTAAATCGAAAATAATGGATCGAGCGAATCGGTCGATTGCGCCGAGACGCGCTATGATGCAACAGACGAGCGATTGGAACGCCCGAATATTTTCAAAGTCCCAACGTACCGATCAAGAGTAAAGTACCATTTTCCTACATTAGATTTCGTTCTAAATGCTTAATCCCTATGTAAAAACGTTAGTTAAGCAAGAATATCGTATTTTTAAAAAAATCTAATGATAGGATTTCCCAGAAAATTGAAAAAACCGAAAAATGTCAAGAGTAAAGTGCCATTTTCTGACATTAGATTTCGTTCTAAATGCTTAATCCCTATGTAGAAACGTTAGTTAAGCAAGAATATCGTATTTTTAAAAAAATCTAATGATAGGATTTTTCAGAAAATTGAAAAAACCGTAAAATGTCAAGAGTAAAGTGCCCTTATTTTAAACAATGTATCGTTCTAAATGCTTAATCCCTATGTAAAAAAGTTATTTTAGCAGGAATATGTTATTGAAAAAAATTAGAAAAATTTATTTTAGCCGTAAATCGAAAATAATGGATCGAGCGAATCGGTCGATTGCGCCGAGACGCGCTATGATGCAACAGACGAGCGATTGGAACGCCCGAATATTTTCAAAGTCCCAACGTACCGATCAAGAGTAAAGTACCATTTTCCTACATTAGATTTCGTTCTAAATGCTTAATCCCTATGTAGAAACGTTAGTTAAGCAAGAATATCGTATTTTTAAAAAAATCTAATGATAGGATTTCCCAGAAAATTGAAAAAACCGAAAAATGTCAAGAGTAAAGTGCCATTTTCTGACATTAGATTTCGTTCTAAATGCTTAATCCCTATGTAGAAACGTTAGTTAAGCAAGAATATCGTATTTTTAAAAAAATCTAATGATAGGATTTTTCAGAAAATTGAAAAAACCGTAAAATGTCAAGAGTAAAGTGCCCTTATTTTAAACAATGTATCGTTCTAAATGCTTAATCCCTATGTAAAAAAGTTATCTAAGCAAGAATATGTTATTGAAAAAAATTAGAAAAATTTATTTTAGCCGTAAATCGAAAAGAAGTCTGTTCGTTTCTCTGTCTCTCTCGCGCGATCGAACTATCGATGTTTCCCGACAAACTATTGGAAGTTTAATTAAACTTTATACATGAAATTACTCGTTTTGATCCCCGCTACACAGCCGTATACTTTTTATAATTTTGTGGAATCGGGAACCTTGAAATATTTATCATAACGCGGATCGACTGTCTCTGTCTCTTTCTAGATCGGAAGAATCGATGTTTCCCGGCAAACTATTGGGAGTTTAATTAAACTTTATACATGAAATTACTCGTTCTGATCCCCGCTACACAGCCGTAAACTTTTTATAAATTTGTGGAATCGGGAACCTCGAAATATTTATCATAACGCGGATCGACTGTCTCTGTCTCTTTCTAGATCGGAAGAATCGATGTTTCCCGGAAAACTATTGGGAGTTTAATTAAACTTTATACATGAAATTACTCGTTCTGATCCCCGCTACACAGCCGTATACTTTTTATAATTTTGTGGAATCGGGAACCTTGAAATATTTATCATAACGCGGATCGACTGTCTCTGTCTCTTTCTAGATCGGAAGAATCGATGTTTCCCGGCAAACTATTGGGAGTTTAATTAAACTTTATACATGAAATTACTCGTTCTGATCCCCGCTACACAGCCGTATACTTTTTATAATTTTGTGGAATCGGGAACCTCGAAATATTTATCATAACGCGGATCGACTGTCTCTGTCTCTTTCTAGATCGGAAGAATCGATGTTTCCCGGAAAACTATTGGGAGTTTAATTAAACTTTATACATGAAATTACTCGTTCTGATCCCCGCTACACAGCCGTAAACTTTTTATAAATTTGTGGAATCGGGAACCTCGAAATATTTATCATAACGCGGATCGACTGTCTCTGTCTCTTTCTAGATCGGAAGAATCGATGTTTCCCGGCAAACTATTGGGAGATTAATTAAACTTTATACATGAAATTACTCGTTCTGATCCCCGCTACACAGCCGTATACTTTTTATAATTTTGTGGAATCGGGAACCTCGAAATATTTATCATAACGCGGATCGACTGTCTCTGTCTCTTTCTAGATCGGAAGAATCGATGTTTCCCGGCAAACTATTGGGAGTTTAATTAAACTTTATACATGAAATTACTCGTTTTGATCCCCGCTACACAGCCGTATACTTTTTATAATTTTGTGGAATCGGGAACCTTGAAATATTTATCATAACGCGGATCGACTGTCTCTGTCTCTTTCTAGATCGGAAGAATCGATGTTTCCCGGCAAACTATTGGGAGTTTAATTAAACTTTATACATGAAATTACTCGTTCTGATCCCCGCTACACAGCCGTAAACTTTTTATAAATTTGTGGAATCGGGAACCTCGAAATATTTATCATAACGCGGATCGACTGTCTCTGTCTCTTTCTAGATCGGAAGAATCGATGTTTCCCGGAAAACTATTGGGAGTTTAATTAAACTTTATACATGAAATTACTCGTTCTGATCCCCGCTACACAGCCGTATACTTTTTATAATTTTGTGGAATCGGGAACCTTGAAATATTTATCATAACGCGGATCGACTGTCTCTGTCTCTTTCTAGATCGGAAGAATCGATGTTTCCCGGCAAACTATTGGGAGTTTAATTAAACTTTATACATGAAATTACTCGTTCTGATCCCCGCTACACAGCCGTATACTTTTTATAATTTTGTGGAATCGGGAACCTCGAAATATTTATCATAACGCGGATCGACTGTCTCTGTCTCTTTCTAGATCGGAAGAATCGATGTTTTCCGGAAAACTATTGGGAGTTTAATTAAACTTTATACATGAAATTACTCGTTCTGATCCCCGCTACACAGCCGTAAACTTTTTATAAATTTGTGGAATCGGGAACCTCGAAATATTTATCATAACGCGGATCGACTGTCTCTGTCTCTTTCTAGATCGGAAGAATCGATGTTTCCCGGCAAACTATTGGGAGATTAATTAAACTTTATACATGAAATTACTCGTTTTGATCCCCGCTACACAGCCGTATACTTTTTATAATTTTGTGGAATCGGGAACCTTGAAATATTTATCATAACGCGGATCGACTGTCTCTGTCTCTTTCTAGATCGGAAGAATCGATGTTTCCCGGCAAACTATTGGGAGTTTAATTAAACTTTATACATGAAATTACTCGTTTTGATCCCCGCTACACAGCCGTATACTTTTTATAATTTTGTGGAATCGGGAACCTCGAAATATTTATCATAACGCGGATCGACTGTCTCTGTCTCTTTCTAGATCGGAAGAATCGATGTTTCCCGGCAAACTATTGGGAGTTTAATTAAACTTTATACATGAAATTACTCGTTCTGATCCCCGCTACACAGCCGTATACTTTTTATAATTTTGTGGAATCGGGAACCTCGAAATATTTATCATAACGCGGATCGACTGTCTCTGTCTCTTTCTAGATCGGAAGAATCGATGTTTCCCGGCAAACTATTGGGAGTTTAATTAAACTTTATACATGAAATTACTCGTTCTGATCCCCGCTACACAGCCGTATACTTTTTATAATTTTGTGGAATCGGGAACCTCGAAATATTTATCATAACGCGGATCGACTGTCTCTGTCTCTTTCTAGATCGGAAGAATCGATGTTTCCCGGCAAACTATTGGGAGTTTAATTAAACTTTATACATGAAATTACTCGTTCTGATCCCCGCTACACAGCCGTATACTTTTTATAATTTTGTGGAATCGGGAACCTCGAAATATTTATCATAACGCGGATCGACTGTCTCTGTCTCTTTCTAGATCGGAAGAATCGATGTTTCCCGGCAAACTATTGGGAGTTTAATTAAACTTTATACATGAAATTACTCGTTTTGATCCCCGCTACACAGCCGTATACTTTTTATAATTTTGTGGAATCGGGAACCTTGAAATATTTAACATAACGCGGATCGACTGTCTCTGTCTCTTTCTAGATCGGAATAATCGATGTTTCCCGGCAAACTAATGGGATATTAATTAAACTTTATACACGAAATTACTCGTTCTGATCCCCGCTACACAGCCGTATACTTTTTATAATTTTGTGGAATCGGGAACCTCGAAATATTTATCATAACGCGGATCGACTGTCTCTGTCTCTTTCTAGATCGGAAGAATCGATGTTTCCCGGAAAACTATTGGGAGTTTAATTAAACTTTATACATGAAATTACTCGTTCTGATCCCCGCTACACAGCCGTAAACTTTTTATAAATTTGTGGAATCGGGAACCTCGAAATATTTATCATAACGCGGATCGACTGTCTCTGTCTCTTTCTAGATCGGAAGAATCGATGTTTCCCGGCAAACTATTGGGAGATTAATTAAACTTTATACATGAAATTACTCGTTTTGATCCCCGCTACACAGCCGTATACTTTTTATAATTTTGTGGAATCGGGAACCTTGAAATATTTATCATAACGCGGATCGACTGTCTCTGTCTCTTTCTAGATCGGAAGAATCGATGTTTCCCGGCAAACTATTGGGAGTTTAATTAAACTTTATACATGAAATTACTCGTTTTGATCCCCGCTACACAGCCGTATACTTTTTATAATTTTGTGGAATCGGGAACCTCGAAATATTTATCATAACGCGGATCGACTGTCTCTGTCTCTTTCTAGATCGGAAGAATCGATGTTTCCCGGCAAACTATTGGGAGTTTAATTAAACTTTATACATGAAATTACTCGTTCTGATCCCCGCTACACAGCCGTATACTTTTTATAATTTTGTGGAATCGGGAACCTCGAAATATTTATCATAACGCGGATCGACTGTCTCTGTCTCTTTCTAGATCGGAAGAATCGATGTTTCCCGGCAAACTATTGGGAGTTTAATTAAACTTTATACATGAAATTACTCGTTCTGATCCCCGCTACACAGCCGTATACTTTTTATAATTTTGTGGAATCGGGAACCTCGAAATATTTATCATAACGCGGATCGACTGTCTCTGTCTCTTTCTAGATCGGAAGAATCGATGTTTCCCGGCAAACTATTGGGAGTTTAATTAAACTTTATACATGAAATTACTCGTTCTGATCCCCGCTACACAGCCGTATACTTTTTATAATTTTGTGGAATCGGGAACCTCGAAATATTTATCATAACGCGGATCGACTGTCTCTGTCTCTTTCTAGATCGGAAGAATCGATGTTTCCCGGCAAACTATTGGGAGTTTAATTAAACTTTATACATGAAATTACTCGTTTTGATCCCCGCTACACAGCCGTATACTTTTTATAATTTTGTGGAATCGGGAACCTTGAAATATTTAACATAACGCGGATCGACTGTCTCTGTCTCTTTCTAGATCGGAATAATCGATGTTTCCCGGCAAACTAATGGGATATTAATTAAACTTTATACACGAAATTACTCGTTTTGATCCCTGCTACACAGCCGTATACTTTTTATAATTTTGTGGAATCGGGAACCTTGCAATATTTAACATAACGCGGATCGACTGTCTCTGTCTCTTTCTAGATCGGAATAATCGATGTTTCCCGGCAAAGTAATGGGAGTTTAATTAAACTTTATGCATCAAATCATTCAGTTTGACTCCTGCAACACAACCAAACACTCTCTGTAATTTTCTGAACTGAAAAACCACTGAAATTGCGCTCGAAATGCGGAGCGACGGGTCGGCGCGTCTGCACTGTGCGACAGCTAGTCAAAACGTCCGAACAGCGTATTGTTTTCGATCTCTTGGTATAATATTCGTATTCCTTGCTGTGTATAGCTTCCGGACTCCGCTCTCAACCGCCGTGGTGAACGGACGTGCGACAAGTCGCTCCGAAGTTAATCCGCGTCGTTTCGTAAACGGTAGTTAAAAGTGACGAAAATCAAAAATTTTTTGTATCAACGTGCAGTGTTTTTTACCAACAACAACCTTGTGCAGTTCATTTGTTGATTGTTTTAACGTTAAAAAAGTTATAAGCATAAACATTTACTTTAAATTGTTCGCGTCCGTAAATTTTGACTACCTGCGCCGTCCCGGATTACAAGGGTCGCCGGCCAGGTAACGGTACCGCTTAACGGTAAAAGTAACGGTTTCTCGGCCTGTAGTACATTCCTCCGCGAAAACTCCTTAGCAACCGTCCCTAGTTACGCGCAAATTTCTTGATACGTACATTATTTTTCACGTGTGAGTTTCCAAAAATCCGAAGAAAAAAATCCGTGTGCAACTCCTAGACGACCTGGACGCCAGCCCAGCAGCCAACCGCCAGCCGACAAACCCACCACCTCGCCAGCCGACCACAACAGACAGGATGGAAGCCGATACATCCGATACAGAGGGCTACATCAAAGTAAGTAAACGCAACAGAAAAAATAAACGTAGAATAGTCTCCGACGCAGAATTAGACTCTGACACCCCGCTAACCAACGTGCCCTCTCAAAAGCCCCCCAAAACCCGGAGAAAATCCGAAGCCCCTTCTCCGCCCCCGGTCACACCTGCCCCCAACAATCCGCAAAACAACAGCAGCAAGACGGCCGCCGTCACTCCCTCCCCCGATCTCACCGCGAACGAACTTCGCTTAAAATCCGAAAAGGTCTCAATGGCCTTATTGAACTTCTTAATGGACCAGGACAACGGTCTCTATCCCGAAGCATCGCAGTTTATCGCCAGTAAACTCGCGAAACTGCAAAGTATCCTTGGAGCGTCCCTCCTCCGCTGCAGTAACCTCGAGGGCCAAATCCACGCCATCACCTCCGAAAATAAAATGCAGCGCAAGACCCTCGAGACAGTCACTGAAAAGTGTCAAGTCTCGAAAGAACCCTCCCGACCCACCACCTACGCCGAAAGAGTCGGAGTCCGCTCCAAAACTGCGGCTCTTTCAAATTTAAAACAGAACCCTCCTAGCGCGATCACGATCCTTCCACAGGATCCCAAGGTCTTCGAATCCAGTGAGAAGACCAAGGAAGCAGTCCTGAAGCTCGTTTCCCCTTCCGAGAACAAATTGCAAATAAAGAGCATCAGGAGGATCCAGGGCAACGGGATCCTAGTCGAGTCCTCTAAAAATTCTGACCTAACCACCCTTCAAGGCAACGCGCAGTTGAAAGCTGCCGGCCTAATAGTAGGAGCCCCGCTAAAGAAAAATCCCAGAATAATATTGTACGACGTCCCGAAACTCGAGAGTGACGAAGCCACACTCAAGGCTATCGTCAACCAGAATCTCGACGGCCCCGAAAAATCTATTTCCCAACAGATCAAACTCGCATTTAAATCAGGCGACAAAAACAGAGATAGATGCAACTGGATTCTAGAAGTGTCTAAACAGGCCCGCGACATCCTCGTCAAGAAAGAGCGAGTCTACGTCGCATGGAATTGTTGCCGCGTCAACGATTACATCGCGGCGACCCGCTGTTACAAGTGCCACAGCTTCGGTCACACGACGAAATACTGCCGCGCCGAGAAAGACATTTGTGGTCATTGCGCCGAGCAAGACCACACTTTCAAAACATGCCCAAACAAGGCCAAACCGTCCTGCTGCCATAATTGCCAGAAAACCGGCAAACCCGCCACCCACTCTGTCACCCACAGCGAATGTCCGGCATACATCGCTGCTATAAATCAGGTCCTCGCTCGCACGGATTATGGTTTATAAACCTAACCACTCCCAATCCATGCCCACCCTTAAAATAGGCCAAGTATCCACTAGACGCAACACAAGTAGCACGCGAATCCTAAAAGTAGCACAAATAAACGCCGGAGGTTCTAAGACAGTAACTGACGAACTCAGACAGATAGCGACAAACAAAAAGATAGATATACTCTTGCTTCAGGAGCCCTACAGTAACGCGAACTCCATCCCAGGCTTCGGAATTACCACAAAAATCATAACCGACAAAAAACGCTTTTCAAAAATCTCTACCGCGGACAAAATTAAATCAGCAATAGTTATTTTCAACACCGAAATAGAAGCCCTCAAGATCGCACAAATAAGCAACACCCATTGCACATGCGTAGAAATCTGCACGAAAGACGACAGATTCTACATAATCAACGCGTATCTCCAATTTTGCGAAAACATAGACTCATACTTAGCCCACCTAGATAAAGCAATTACAACTCTCAAGGGGCATAAAATAATAATTAGCTTAGATTCAAACGCGAACTCCCCCCTCTGGTTCAGCAAACGCACAGATCCTCGAGGAGAGACAATGGAAGATTTCATCTCCCAACACAGACTCTTCGTAGTTAACAAGCCTTCCGCAACCTTCACATTCAACACACCTAGAGGAACTTCTAACATTGATCTCACTCTAGCGTGTGCAAACTCATTCGGCAAAATCAGGTGTTGGTCGGTACATGACAGTACGACCACGAGCGACCACAGTCTAATAACCTATTCCATCCAACTATTCCACACTTCTAGCCGACCAGTCAGAACCAATAGGTTCAACGTTAAAAAAGCAGACTGGGACAAATTTCACCACTGTCTCTCCAACAAAACTACAGACGACCCGCCCCCCTTAGAAACCTCAACTCCAGAATCACTCGCCGCGAAAATAGAAAATAAAATCATAACAGCAGCAGAACAATCCATCCCGCAAAAAACACGCTTCCCGAAATCCGTCCCTTGGTGGACTCCGCAACTAAGCAAACTTAGAAAAGAGGTCACTGAGGCAAGACGTATCTATCAAAGAACAAAAACGAAATCGGTAAGGCAATCCTTAGGAGAGTCTTATCGAACCCTCCGAAATAAATATATATCAAAAATTAGATCCGCGAAACTCAAAAGCTGGAGAAACTTCGTCTCCAAGGAAGGAAACGAAAACGCATGGGGTATAACATACAAAATAGCAAACAAAAAACTAAAAGCAGACAAAGTATGCGAAAGTATACAAATACAAGGTGAACAAACAATCACACTACGCGACACAATAGACAAACTCTTAGCCCACCTAGTTCCAGACGATAACACGACCAACGAAACAAACAGACAAATTAACATCCGACTGGAGACGTCGTCACCTCCAGCCACGGAAAATTCTCCCCCATTCTTAAAAACAGACATAGCCACAATAGTAAAATCCCTTAAACCGAATAAAGCCCCCGGACACGACCGACTGGAAAACGTAATCATTGAGCGGGCCTGGACTACCCTACATGGGGAAATCACAGAACTGTTTAATGATTGCCTAACCCACGGCGTATTCCCAAAACAATGGAAGCGTGCTCAGATTCGTGTGCTACTTAAAGGAAAAGAGAAAGAGGAGAGCGATCCTAAGTCCTATAGGCCGATCTCTCTCCTCCCAGTCCTCGGCAAAATTCTGGAAAAGCTTATGGCCAATAAGATCCACTGCCTTCTGCACAACCATGAGCTCACCTCTGATAGACAATTCGGATTCAAACCCGGAAGGTCAACAGAGGACGCCATGGTTGAATTAAGAAAACATGTAACTTACTCTCGGAACAAATATATGATAGGTCTGCTCTTCGACATCTCAGGAGCTTTCGATTCGGTATGGTGGCCCAGCATCCTCTGGAACCTAAAAAATAGAAATTGTCCGCAAAATATATACAAAGTTATTCAAAGTTACCTCTCTGACCGAACAGCAGAGATAGCCACCTCTAGCTTCATATCCCGCAAATCAGTAAACAAAGGTTGCCCTCAAGGTTCTATCCTGGGACCCATGTTCTGGAACTTAATATTCGACGAACTTCTAAATCGCCTAAATAGTCTAGGCCACAAAGTCATTGCTTACGCGGACGACCTAATAGTCCTCACTTCAGGAGACTCTAGATTACAGTTGGAAACAACTGCAAACTCCATCACAGCCACAATCTTAGAATGGTGTAGGGAACAAAAACTCCAAATTTCATCACAGAAATCAGAAATGATTCTGCTAAAAGGCTTTCTAGATATTAGAAGACCTCCCACAGTCAAGATCGGGAACAGCTCACTTAAAATGAAAAACTCCGTTAAATATCTCGGTGTCAAATTTGGCACAAGATTAAACATAACTCCTCACCTGCAACTAATATCAAATAAAAGCAAAATGATATTTCACGCTCTTGCTACAATTGCCAAAGCCAACTGGGGACTTAACCACAAGACCCTAGCTACTATTTACAACGGAGTCTTTGTTCCTATACTCACCTACGCCGCTGCTGCCTGGTCAGACAAGGTTAACAATTCACATCACATTAGACTCTTA